>NW_022985382.1:336018-579736 GCF_010093625.1 Macroventuria anomochaeta
AGCGTCTCGCGATGCATCTTCTCTGCCTCAGCGTACTTTCCCTGACTGCTGAGTGCTAGCGCTACATTGCCCATGCTCGTCAGCGTGTCTGGGTGCTCAAGCCCAAGCACTTTCTCTCTCGCCGATAACACTTGTTCGTGCGTTGTCTTTGCTGCCGAATATTGCCCGAGGCTTGATTGACACCGCCCTACGCGATCCAGAAGCGAAGCGCTGGCTGCTTTGCCTACTACACTGTAGCTTCCAGCCACATGGACCGCGTGCGACAGGTACGCCGTCCACACCTCCTTGTTCTCATGCCCGCCGTACGGTACTAGCTTTTCAAGCCGTGCTACCGCTGCGTCTACCCAGGTTGCCCGCTCATTGTGTCTATCTAGCCACCGGACAGACGCCATGTGCACCAGTCGGTGCATGTCGAAGAATCTGTCTCCGTCTGACTCTTGTACGGTATGTAGACGCTCCGTGATGAACGCGTACCCTGTCAGTGTTCCCAGCGCTTTCGCTTGCTGCACTGAAGAGGCTCCGGGAGGTAATAGCGACTGGGGCATATTGATGCGGCCGATGCATGCCATGAACGAGAGGTAGTCTGCAGCAAGCTGGTCTTGCTTGCGTATCTGATCAAAGGAGATGTGCCACGTTTTCGCGATCGTGCTGTCCAACTCATCGTATCTGCTTGGGTCTGCGAAGTCCTCGTTGAGGAGCTCGATCTGTGTACCAGTATCTCGAAACAAGGATAGGTAGCCGGTTACAGACACATCGTTGTTGTTAATGAAAGCGGCTGCCTGCACGATAGCAAGTGGTAGACATGTGAGTGTCTCCAGCAGTTCGTCAACAGCCGCCTCGTCGTCACGCAACGCCTGCTGCGCTGTTCGTCGTGTTAGCAGCTGTCTAGCTTCCTCCTTGCTCATGTCATTCAGCCTTAAGACGCTGCTCGGCGTCAAAACTCCAGCCATCTTCCTGCTCCGCGTCGTGAAAAGTACCGCGCCTCTATCGCTGCGTGGGAGGTAGTCGCTTAATCGAGTTGACTTCGAGTTGCTGTTCGTGTCGCCAAGTAGCACTTCATGATTATCAGCATTGTCGACGATCATTAGCCAATCGTCTACACCCTCTGAGCTTAGCGTCTCCTGAACAAGCTTTTTCACATCTGCATTATCATCAGTGATTCCTGGGATGCGGAGGCGGACTCCGATCTTGCGGTACGCAAGTTCGAAGCTCTCCTGACTGATGGCAGGCACCCAGAACACCAGTCTAGCGTGCGTTGCCAGGACGCGATATGCAAACTCGATGGCAAGCGCTGATTTCCCACATCCTCCCAATCCATATATTGTCATCCGCCGGTGGGTGTTAGAGACGAGGACGTGCTGTTCGAGAGATCGGAGTTCGTCCGTTCGTCCAACAAACAGTTCATTTCGTGGAAAAGGTAGTGACGAGAAGACTAGGTACTGTTAGCTGAGTACGAAATGTACTACCTTGCTGAGTTAGGACGTACCGGACAAGTTACGCGAGTTGCCGGTTCCTCGCCCCCCCTGCCGCTTCTGTATCTCCTCCTTCAGCCGTAGCGTTGCGTATGCTTCGCCCTCTCCGTATATGAGCGACAGGAACACACCAAAGATGCCCAACAGACAATACACTTTATCCTCCTTCAGCGTTGTCGTGCGCCTGGCTGCCCAGCTCATTCGATCCGCGACGCTGAACTCGCTGAGGCTTTGTCCTCTCAGAGCCGCGATAGGGATCTTGGTGATTTCGTGGATTTCCCGCTCCAGCGACACTCTGCTACCCAGCCGCTTGCCCTGCTTGCAGAAGAACTCGACACTAGCCGGCGCCAGAAGCTCTTGCAATGTCCAGCCTCGCGTGAACCATCGGCTCCGTCGAAAGGCTTCCTGCCACGCTAGGGGGAAGGCTTCGGCGTCACTGATCTCGTCTGGCACGAACACATCTGATAGGTGCACGTAGCATTTGGATGCACGCTGGTACCAGCGGAACATGGAATTGATCGCCGTACTGAGCTCATCGCTGGTAGACTTGTCGATGCAGCAGGTATCGACCCAAAAGTAGTCGAAGCCGTCCGCTGCAGCTCGATCGCCGCAGAACCGTATCTTATCGTAGCCAGTCTTGTCTTTGCTTGTACCCGCCACCAGCTCGTTGTACGTCACTTCTTGACCCTCAGTCCAAGTGTGCGAGAGGATAGCGTACCGGGGAGGGTCGTCATTGCTTAGAGACACCAGCTCAAAGCCGCCGCTCTGCAAGCGCTTTAGAAGACGCATCGTCGCGGCTCATGTTCTCTCCGAGCGATGAACGTTAGCCCAGTTTAGACAATCACGATGCAAGCGTACGACGGTAGAAGATCCAGAAGTGCAGAACAAGAGTGAATGTCTGTCGTCTAGGGCAAGTGTCGTGCATCCGCGCGGAACGGGTCAAGCAGGCTGCAATCTGGCGCTCGCTGAATGCTTGGGGCTGTGTACCTAACCACCAGCTCCATGCGCGGGGCTCAGCGAGTCCGCGCTCGCTCCCGAAGCCCAACCAGGATCGCCAGTTAGCGAACAGGCCTCCAAAGCGCTTCTGAAGCTCACTGCCGCACGCCACAACAGACTGCAAGGCTTAGGTGGGCATAGCGCTGAATTAGGGTCTTCGCAACATCAGGCCTGTCCTCCCTAACAACCGCATCCTCGGGCAAGATATACGCCGCAATTCGCGAATCCAGCAAACCCAGCTGGCAAAAGCCGTTCACCCCCAGCTAAGTCGCGTACCGCAGCAGCAAGACAGCGTTGAACATGATGATGCTAGACTGAGTGAGGGCGCTGGAGCCGGACGGTATGGAGGTGTTTGGTATTAGTCTTGGCTTTTTGGCGACGGGGTTGGGTGGGATGGGGCCAGAGTTTATGAGAAAGATTTGGGCGAGAGAGCTGCACTTAAGTGGTGAATCGATCAGGGATGCTGTAGAGGGGAGGAGAGATGAGGATGCGAGGAGAGTTGTGAATAAAGACGGGGTGCAACCTTAGGTCCCAAAGAGATTTACTAGGCAGTGGGGCCATTGCATAGCCATGAAGAGTAGTTGAAGCACGTCTGATTGCTCATTTTCAATGCCGCAAACTACCCGGCTGGCAGGATATGCATTTCAGCATAATACCGCTATGCAGGGAAACAACTCGCTCTGCCGGCGTACTGCTAAAGGCAATTTTCTATGTAAATCTACAGGTGGAACGACGTAGGCCTCTCACATGTTCTTGTCTCCGCAGGGTGAACTTGTTGTCTGGCAAGCTCTCTAGCTCTCAAAATATACCGACAACAAGAGCAATATACAGCGGGTTCTGCAACATCTTCAAAGTCCACATAGCCACGATTGACCGAGGCAGGCGTTCTAATACTGCTGAAGCTCCCAGTCTTGTCGAGAATGCTGCGACATAGATTGCAAAGCAAGCCAGGTGATAAGCCGGTCTTGATCTCGCGGTGTCTTGTCAGTGGCGACTCACAGGTGCTTTCCAGACCGTATGCTTGATCGATGACAATCTCGTGCACATCGTCAGGGTGTGGTGTCAAGGGTGGAAGGTAAAGGAGCTGGCGTGTAGCATCTCGATACTGGTTGTGCATCCTGAGGGATGGAGGCCTCGTGGTTGGGTCGAACTGTTCTGCGAGAGTTTACAGTGCTCACTCCCAGAAGATGCCTCACACTGCACCTGGCAAGGCTGCGTTGGCAGTTGCTGGGTGGGGGCTTGCCTGCACGTGAGGCCGGAAGGAGCGCCCGCATACCCTGGAGAAAGCGTGGGGGCCAATTCTCAATTGATGAATATTAGGAGAAGGAGCGCCCACCCGACGATGCAAATAATAGCATTCGATACGAGCTATCTCAATGTACGTGAAGAAAGCTCACCACGCCTGGGTATAAAGCACCTAAACAGTATCTGCGTACTGTTGATACGTTCCAACATAGTTGACCAGAACTCCAGCGCTTGCTTCCCTAAGACACAACAAACAAAATAAGATAAAACCTTGCAGTAAGGTCGACATGTCTTCCTTACATCCCCCCAGCACCAGGGACAAGCATCTCAATACACTTCGTCAACAGCGTACTCGCCTCATGCAACAACTCCCACCTCGTCTTCTTAAACATATCCCTCATAATAATCAGTAACCCGAGACACGCATTCCGATCGCTCAACTTGGCCAGATCATCCGGCGCCCTCACGCCCCCAACACGCTTGAGGTAGCCGCTCATATCCCTGACCTTCTCATCATACGTGCTGAGCTGGTAGGGCTGCTTTATCGGCCCATCGAGCGCAAAGCCGTATGACCATACGATGAGAGTGGCAAAGTACAGGACCCAAGGGCGATTGAGCAGCACGTCGTCACGCGCGGAGTAGCTAATGGAAAGTCCGGCGGACTGGTTGAGGCTATGGTGTCCCGAGACAATGACGTTGGAGAGGAAGCGGAGGGCGTAGAAGGTCGCATCTCGAGCTCGCGCGGTCGGGGCCCAGACCTCTTTCATGCGGCGCTGGGCGCCGTTGTAGTCTTGGGGGGTGATGGAGCGGCCGAGGAGGCGGGGTGCGCCGGCGTAGATTTGGCAGTCGACAATGTCGACGTGCATCGCCATGTGCGCTAGGTGGTGGAGGACGGTGCGTGCTTCGAAGACGTTGTCGTCGTCTACGCCATTGGAGTAGGTGTATGCGTTGGGTGCAGAGAGGTCGTTTGGGCGCGCGAGTGAGCTGTCGAAGTCTTGCTTCCAGAAGTCGAAAGCGCGGGTCAAGGATCCTCGCCACTTGTCGCGGCCACCAAGAGCCTGTGTGACGCCGAGCGAGCTGACTTGGAGGTCTCGTTGGTTCATGTGCCATGATACACTGAGCAGACCAGCCATCAAGATTGTGCGTCCGAACGAGTTGGTTCGTACGGTCTGGCCATTTAGTGTCTTCTTGAGACCATCCAAGAAGGAAGTCTGCTTAATACCATTTGAGTGTAAGCTTGCCTCGACACGGCCAACTTCGCTACTGCTTGTTGCAGACCACAGAGCTTCGTCGCAGGGCAATGGCAGACGCATCTCATGAGCGACCATCACTGCGCTGTGGCCAAACATGGTAGCGTGTATACTGTCCATGACGAAAGCCGCAAACGCTGCTCTCCTAGTAGCCTCGTTCGTGATCCAGTGCTTCCACCATTCGTCTGGTGTGTCAATGCCACCCTGTGAGCTGCCCCTGCCGTCCTTGTTACTTGGGGGTGAGTCCATTGCTGATCTTCCAATAAGAGAGCTGCCTCTCCTCATCAATGTCAACGTTGTGGCGTGGTGAATGTGTGCTCGCTCGTGCAGCGGCCGAGTACTGTACATCTTCTCGAAAGACTCCAGCAATAGCAAACCTTGGAAGATCCAAAGCTTAGCTGGTGGTCGGAAGTCTGCATCCATGAACATCTCCCAGCGCAGGTGCCATGCCATGAAATTCGCCAGATTGGCGCAAGCTTGTGTCATCTCGTGGCCATACGTCTTCTCAAGACATGATGCGCCAAGGCACATGATGGCAAGCAGTAGAAGATCAGGACAAGTGCTTGCATTGAAGGTGGGCTTGTGTAGGATTGGAAGCTGAGGATGGAAGTGTCTCCAGTAAGAGCTGATGTAGGTCTGCATCATGTGTAAGCTGAGAACATGATGATCGTCGTCCTTATTGCCCTCAAGGATGTCTTCTTTCTGTTTCTTGACAGGCGCATGGTCAGTCTCGTTAAAACGTCCAATGATGAGGTCGATCAAGTCTCTGCGCTTCTCCTCGGACAATGCTATTTCCGGTAAAGAGGTGTCCAACATTGCGTGTACAGCCATTGGGTTGGCTGGAGGAGGCTGGTTGTTCATGTAGCCTGCAACCGTAGGATCGTAGTTGAAGTAGGGTGCTTGCAAGGGGCCAATGGAAGCTGAGCCTCCGGTTGCGGGCACTACTCCGCCTGCGTAGGCCATCGGCGAGCCACCCCCAGGCATGGACTGATTATCATTGAACAGCCACGCAGCGAAGTCGTCGGCCATGGCGAACGGAGACCGGCTGTAGCCTTCTCCACCAAACATAGGAATTGCATACGATGGTGTTTGGTCCATAATCGCGTCTGTAACACCATTCACTAGCTGCGCAGTCGACTCGACACCGTTCATTGGTGCTTGTCCGGAAGTACCGTTGTAGTACTGGCTATCTTGACTTTGCGAGACAGGTGTGCCTGTCGGTTGAGGGTATTCTGGCGGAGGTAAGGAAGGGAAAGGAGGAAAGTTTTGTTGGGACTGAAACCCACTTGAGCTATTTTGGTAGGTTGTCGGCGCCGCCGAAGGAGTGTATGACTGGGTGGGCGTGACTGCTGAGTTGTATGGCGAGCTGGCTGTACCATATGATGAGAGATTTGACGTTGATGCGCGCAACTCGGGCCGTTGAAAGTTGTTGTTACCCACATGTGGGGAGTTGTGGAGCGAATTTCGACCCCCACTGTAGTTACTCAATGCGGCTGGACGCGGTGGTGGTGCGAAGCTACTGGAGCCGTGGGCCTGCATTTCATAAGGCTTAGTGTCAGGGCCACTACGGTACGCATCTTCGCTCCCTACGCTTCCTATTCTGTTCAGTGAGTCTTGTCTGCTCGGAGCGGGAGACTGAAAGGGAGGTGACATCTGGCCTCCTGTCGCAGTGCTCGATACTGCCGACGGTGGTGACTGCAGTTGCTGTCCACCCTTTGCGCTGAGTGGCTTCGCGCCTGGAGTGTTCTTCCCACCAAGCGCTGCGGTAACGATTGGGTTCAAGTTGTGCAGGTTGAAGGTGTCTTTGCGAAGAAGCTGGCTGCCACGTGCAGTATGGCGTTCCTTGTGGCGTGCGCAGAGGTCCTGGCGGACGAAAGACCTATGAAGTCAGTACGAGCCTGGGATCTTTGGGTTCGAGGAGTTTACCTGTGGCAGTCTGGGAAATCACAGTTGTAGATTTGCTTGGGGTTGTCTGCAGCGCGTCAGTCTCTGGACGTCCTGACCACCTGCAGCATCTGTAGCTGTGTATACTAGCGACGTACGGTTCAGCTGGTGTCTGTACAGATGCTCAGCCCGCGAGTAGCTCTTCCCGCAGCCCTCATGTGGGCACTCAAACTTCTTGTCGAGCCCTTTCCTGCTTCTCCTCCTCTTCCTCGAGCCTCCTGGCTCGCCATCTGCGCCATCCTCGCCCGAATCCTCTCTATCACGGCGACGCCCTCGCGCCTCTCCGCTGTCTGGTGACGCTGGTGTGGGCGGCTCTCGGTCGCTGGTTGCCTCCATCTTCTGTTCGAATTGGGTCTTCCCCAGCTCGGGCGCGGCTTGCATCTGCAAGACCTGCGCCATAGGCGACTCGTGTCTGCGGCGGGGAAGCTATGTGCGGCTCTGGGGAAAAAGTGGGCTGTGTTGCACGGTCGCGTGTCCGCTTTTCCAAGGGAGTCGGTGTTTGGTCAAGGCTGCTGAAGCGTGGGGAGGTCGGAGAGCATGCTTCGCGGGTGGGCCTTCGGAGACTATGAGGCAGAACGGCTGGTGTGAATTGAGGGGCGACTAGAAAGGGCAGACAGCAAAGTGGGCTCAATCGAGGCGAGATGCAACGACGCGACGAGGGGTGCGTCGTGTAACTATACAGTGATCTGCAGAGGGTCGACGGGCTACTGTGGAGGCGGGACCACCACAACCACAACCAACTGCACGAAGCTTGTTCGAGATCCTACCTGGGGGCGTGGGGGGAGAGGGACTGGTGTGGGCAGCACAGGCAGGAGTCAAGAGACATGGCGTGCGTCCGGCGCCGGGTCACTGTCAGCGAGCGGGAACGCGATGGGAGTCGGTGCGTGACCGAGCGACGAGCCGAGTAGAGTCCCGCAGTAGCCGCCGATAAGGGACCTGACCACGCAACGCGCAGAGCCCGCGGGAACTGAGGGGTAGCAACGAACATCAGCGTGCAACGAACATCAGCGTGCAACGAATATCGGCGTGCAGCGAAGGCCCCAAATCGTGGAAGCCGCCGCAAGCATTCCATTAACATGCAGACGAGATGCGCTGCAAGGTGCTTGCGCGACTCAGGCCTCGAGTTTGCGGCGGGCTGCATGAGACATGGCACCAAAATGCGGAGAAAGCGTCTGGGCGTAGGTTCTTCGCTTTGCGTGGGGTGTGCTCTCAAGGCAGGAACGATCGCTCCTTGCGCTATGATTGACTAGGGAGAAGACATCTCGTAATGAAGCTTGAAACAACAACATCTGAACATTTCGACATTGATGGCTGCTCTTGTGCTTTCGATAGCGTTGAATTTGAACGCGTGCCTGTCACGCACATGGCTGCAGCGTACTGAGCAGGAATGTGCACAGTTGGGCTGCTGGTGTCTCAGCGCCTTCAACTGTCAGCCTTGATCTTTTTGCCTGTCCCAATCAAGAGCCATTGCGGCCCGTGTTGCATGCATGCGTAAAGTTCTCGAGACAGGCCTCTGTTTCCGACCTGACCATTTGTGTTTCTTTTTGCTTAATCTTCCAGATAGTGCAGAGCCCAACTCCGTCTCAAACCACTGAACCTAGCATTCCATCACACGTGCTAGCACTCTTCTGCTTGTCATTGGTCGTTTAAAGTTCACGTCTGCCTTGCGCCCAATAGCCTACCCCAGGTCTGGACTGGGCACTTTGCTTTTGACATGTTGCAATTCTCGCTTGCCTGCATGCGTGTCAGCCTCCAGCAACCAGCCTCCATACTCCACGGAGATAACATGACGCTATCAATTCACTGCATCCTTGCTACTGCGTCTTGTATCCGAAGGCGAGATGATGGCGTTGTTCATTACAATTGATGATATCGACGGCCGCCAAATCCGCATCGTCGTGCGATGCGAGGCTATGAATACACATTAGAAGAAAGTTCAAAAGCCATGCATCTTCCGCAATGCAGGCTGTTCGTTACGCATCGTAGGATCGTCATCATGCATCTGCCTTCTTCTCCTTGGAGTCGTCAGCCTTGTCAGCCTTATCAGCTTCATCGGCTCTTTCTGAGGCAGTTTCGTCCTTTACCGCGTCTGCATCCTTCTTCTCCGGCTTCTCCGTCGATTCTGCAGGCTTCTCGTTTTCATCGTTGGTGGTCTTGTGTTCCTCTGGGGCCAGTTCTAGGAATCCTGATGAAGCAGACTCTTCCTTCACCGCAGGCTCCTCGTCTGGGCTTTCTTCATTCTTAGCCTCAGCCTCATCCTCAACCTCAGCCTCAACCTCAGCCTCAACCTCAGCCTCAGCGTCCGCTTCGTCCTTGCTCTCGGTGCTTGCTTTTTCGGCCTCATCAGCAGCGTGGGAGTCTTGTGAGGCTAATTCTTCGGCAGCTTCAGGCTCGGTCTCGGCTTCCGTGGTCTCTTCAGGCTGCTCAGCTTCGGCCTCCTCGGCCTCCTCGGCCTCCTCTGGGGTTGACTCGAAGGTTTGTGTGACAGGTCTCGAGACTTCCTTTGCCGACTGGGCCTCCTCCTCTTCAGCCTCTTCCACCACCGTTGTGACAGACGTTGCGCCCACAGAAGGCGAATGTCGGTGCCGCTTCGTTGTCCCTGCAGTGGAAATTGTGTGCTCTGAGAGCCCCTCAATGATTCCAGAGCTCTCCTTCTCTTGTGGCCCAGAATCAGATGGCTCGCGCTTCAGGATCAAGGGTGGTATCGAGGATATATTTTCTGTAGGAAGCTCGATACCTTCAGCCTCTGGAGAAATGGTGTAGTTGTCCTCGGGGATTAGACCGTAGACATCGCAGACGGTCTTGAAGAAGATGTACAGCCCTGTGTCTCCCTCTACCTTCCAAAACATTTCTCGGTGCTGGAACCACGCGTGCGCGAATATTCTATACACTCGTCTGAAGATGTTGGTCAACTGCCGTATCTGCGAGTGCTGTGTAGACTGGTCGGTGCCGAGAGCAAGTCGCGAGGGGAAGTGTTTCGGCGATGTGAGTGTGTTCGCAGCCCAATCGAGCGTATGGCAGCAGTAGTCGATGGCGCAACAGGACTTGGGCGGGTCGTGCACAGCGCAGAGGTACTGCCACTCAGACGCACGCATCTCAGGGCACGTGATCGAGGAGCACGGCGGTGTGTCGGAGAAGAGGGCGACGATGATCGAGTTGACCTTCTGGGTGAGGAACCGGCACAGCTCGTACAGCCACAACGTCTTGTCCACGTTCTCTGGCGGCTGTGCCAGCTTGAGAGCCATCTCCTTGTCCACTGGAATCTTGCTGTTCGAGCCTATTGGGTGTGTGAGGAAGTTGTGTAGGGCTTTGAGGTGCTCGGTGAGCTGGAAGGCCGAGTCGATCTGCGCATCTTCTTAGCAGGTGCTCTCCTGACATGTCCGTGTACTATTGCAGGCGCGCACCTCTGACAGCTCTACCAGCGGTGGACCCTCTGCCATGTCCTCCGCCTTCGTTCCTGGCCGTATCCGTCGCGCAGCAGCATGATCGAGATTGCTGAAGAACTTCTGCTGCTCGGGAGAGGCTGGCACGGGCGACAGCTGGTCTTCGGCAATCGGTGGGGGACTAGGCAGGCGGGGAGAAGCTGGCGATGCCATTGCTGTCGCGACCATATAAGAATTGCCGGTGTCCGTAGCAATAGAGGCGGGGCGGAGGGCGAAGGTTGGGCGTGTGGTGGTGAGCTGTCAAGTTTCCAGCACGAGCTTGTGATGCAGAGCAGGGACAGCCCTGTCGTCGCTTCTCCCCGCGGCGCTAGCTCAGAGCAAGTTAGCCACGATGGGGCCCTCCAAAGGTTTCTTTCTAGAACAATACGTCACTCCCCTACACTCTTTCAATAGCCATTCAAATCTCTGTGAGGTAGGTGAATCAACTAAGAGCTTATTGTAATCTTTGTGGTTTGAATTAAGACTGCTTTCTACCAACACCGTAACTCTGCCCTCAATGTCCGGAGTTGATCTTCATATCTTTGAACTTCGAAGTACCACTCACATTTGTCTTCATTTTTCTGTCGTCTTTCTACAATCGTTCGACCTATAAGACTAACTTGGACTACAGTTGACTCGTGCTCTAAGTAAAACCTCCCCTTGTGACACCCTCATCAATTGGCCTCAAACAGAAACATCAAAAGAGTTATGGATATCGAAGGATCAGACGATGAGGTGCCAGTTCTCGTCGAACCGAAAGTAGCAGTTCAGGACGACGACGAGGTCCCAACTCTTGTTCAAGACCCCAATGCTCTTCCCACAACGAAAGTCCCGCTCACCATAGTGACGGGGTACCTGGGTGCCGGCAAAACCACTTTGCTGAACTACATCCTCACCGCGCAGCACGGCAAGAAGATTGCCGTCATTCTGAACGAATTCGGTGACTGTACGTAGCAAAACAAGCTACTGCTCAAGGTCGTTGGCTAAAAGTGCACCAGCAATCGACATCGAAAAACAACTCACAGTATCCGACTCCAACTCCACAACCGCCAAACCCCCGCCCTTCGTGCCCCTCGCAAACGGCTGCATATGCTGCTCAGCGAAAGACGTCGGCGTTGCCGCCATCGAGAACCTAATGGATCAAGGCGGTCTCTTCGACTACATCCTGCTCGAAACCACCGGGCTCGCGGACCCAGGTAACCTCGCACCAACCTTCTGGCTCGACGACGGGCTAGGTAGCACCATCTTCCTCGACGGCATCGTGACGCTTGTCGACGCGAAGAACGTATTGAAGAGCTTGGATGAAGGGTACGGTGATGGTGAGGAAGAAGTTGAGAAGAGGAGGCATGAGCATGATCATGACCACGATGGGCCACTCCTTACAACGGCACATCTCCAGATCAGCCACGCAGATGTTATACTAATCAACAAAACGGATCTCGTTACCCCAGAGGAGTTGGAAAAGGTGGTTGAGCGTATACGCTCTATCAACGGTCTTACGCGCATCAAGACTACGACGAAAAGCGAGGTTCCGCAGTTAGAGGGGTTTATACTGGACATCAATGCGTATGCGGATGTCACGGCCGATGATCTGACATTCGCTAGCAAGGGACATAGTCATTTGGATGCTACAATTACGACGTCGACGATCTCATTTCCGGCTTTGACACCTGAGCAGGTGGACAAGTTCGATTTGTTCCTGCGGACGATATTGTGGGAGGAGACGTTGCCGAACGACACACCCCACGAAAGCTTCGAGGTTCATCGGCTGAAAGGCAGAATTCCGATCACGGACGGGAGGGTGCTGTTATTGCAAGGTGTGAGGAATCTATACGATATCAACGAAGCCAAAGATCCAGTACGAGAAGGCGATGAAGCGAAGTTGGTGCTCATCGGGAGAGGTGTGGGTCAAGAGGGCTTCAGAAAGAGCTTAAGCCAGATGTTAGCCTCGTAGTAACGACGACTGTGGAAACAGGCCCATTGAACTCAGCTCCAAAGAGCAGCGATCTCATTATGTTACACCCAGCCTGGTGCAGACTGCAGCCATGCTGTCTCCGACTTCAACACTTGCAGATCCGGCCCTGGAGGCCTTCGACACCCTTTGCTCTCCTCTTAAACCTCTAGCTGGTCTGCAGTTCCGAGGGAGCGTCGCCTGTTCTTCCACTGACCTCCGCCACTTTCTCAGTGGCAACGCTACCAGTACCCTGCTCCATGTTCCCCTCAACAGCGTCCCTACTCACTCGCTCCACCCAGGCGCCAAATTCAAAGGGACAGACTGCCTCCGAGCGTCTTCTACCTGAGCATCATCCTCAAAGGGACTGACTGCCTCCCCTGTCTCCTTGTCCGAAGCAGAACCACCTATGGTACCTTCTTCTTCGATAACACTCAGATTGCCCACTCCACCAGTCCGCAAGTCTTCGGTGGACCTGTCATCGACGATGTCCTGAGGAGAAAGAGGCGAGTGCCGTATACTACCTCCCTCTGTCGCAAATTCTAGATCTCCACGCCTAGAAGTAACCGGCCCGTTAAATTCCTGCCCTTTGCTGTTGACATGCGGACTGGAACGGTGCTCGGGGTCGGTGAAGGGGTGTCCGGAGGGTGTGTAAGTATCAATTGAATCTATGCTCTTGCCGTTGGAGGTCGTCACTGCGTTGGTATCATCGAAAGGATCCTGTGCAGGCATGTCGGAGACTGCGATGTTCTCTTCATCGTCGTGAGGAGGACGGGGAGGCGCATTGACGTCGATGCGTATGCCGTCTGGACTTAGGTCCTGCAGTCTCCTACCCATCGCCCTCGTGCTTTTCGCGTTGGTGCGAGCGGCGTAGAACGAAGCGAAGATGTATAGGGTTGCACTAGACCATGTCAGCACGGGGCACTGTGGTGGTTCTCGCAGAGATGAACTTACCATGCGACCTCAACACCCATCAGCGCACTGATAGCGGTTCGGACTCCGAATCTGGTTTCTCTTGCTGCTGCAAGCGGAACCATCTGCACATGATCTACCCAACACCACTCATAATCCGTCCTGACATCGTCGGTGTCGATGTTCAGAAACGCACTTGCGCCCGTAGTGCCCAAGTAGCCCAAAAACAAGACACAACCGAGGAGTACTCCATATCTGTTCGACATTCCCCTTCTCGAAAAGTGAAGGCCGACAGTCATGCATAGCAGAATGAAGACTATGAAGGGCAAAACCGTCGCGAATACGAACGTGCTTGGTTCTTTCAGCCGTGTTTCAGTGGGATGTTGAAGGAGGACTTACGCAGTTGAAGGATTGGCACCAATGCTCAGTGCTTCCTTGCCACGGATGTTTGCGTAAGTGACAGGGCGGTAGGTCTTCTCATTGGTCATAGGGAAGCCAGTGAGACCATTTCCTTCATAACATCCCTGTGCTTCAGCAGGTAGGTTTGCCAGAGTGACGGCTAGCCAGAGATGGAGGGATATTTGGGCGATGCTGAGAAGTAGCGCGGCATTTAGCATGTATATCTATCTCGTGTCTTAGTACGCATTTTGAAGGAGACTTTATGAGTTGTGAACTTACGCCTGCGCGAGACATACCAGGCCATTTTGTTGATTTGGCATCAAGCATGAGTTTGCCGAATCGATACAGCTTGGAGAAGGGATACTTCACAATCGAAGGAAGCGCCATGGTGGTGTGATCGAGAGTTGAAGCTAAAGAAATATTGAGGAGGAAGAGAAGAAGCACTCAGGGTGCCTCCCCTTCAAGGGTCTTTGGTAGCGAAACTCTCTCCAATCTAAGGCACCTACTTGCTGGGTTATGGGCCAGCATCACTTGAGGCAATTGAGCACACGTAACATGACCAGAAAACAAACAAGGGGATATTGAGTGGCTACGACTACTCTTGTTCCACCATTCAAGCTTCGATATGGCGGGTGGGCATATACAAAAACACAAAAGCTCATTACATCCAGAATATCATACCGTCTCACATATCTACATCCTGCTCTTGTACGGCCTAGGCACAGACGCATATTCAGGTCTGAAGTACCTGTCAGGCAATCTGTTTCCGTACTCGTCGAACCGATAATCTTCTTTCTCCTCGACCCACACCTGCGCCCAATCAGCCAAAGCCCAGTATCCTCACATCTTGGATCGTGGGTATGATCTTACCTCGCGCTCGGAGTATTGCTGGTTGGGAGGCACTGGTTGCGGGTTCAGCACTTCTTCATCTCCAAAGCCGGCGTCGCCCCGGAACCTACGTTGGTATTGTTGCGCGCCGTACGGACCGTAGCCGTGGTTTGCAGAGCTCTGCATCCAGCTGTCGCGCTCGGGGACGCGGTCTTCAAATGACTCTGGACGGCGGCCGAGAGGCGCCTGGGCGTAGTGGCGGTCATCTGGGTGAGGGGCGCGGCGCTCGTACTGGTCGTGCTGCTCGAAGCGCTCGGTGGTGTGTTGCTGGTAGCGTGGGTCGGCGGGGTCGTAGCGCTCAAAGTCGAGATCGCGCTGGTGTTGGTCGCCGCGGTCGTCGAAGTGTCGCGGGCCGCGCTCGTCGATGTAGATGTCGCGGCGCTCCTCATAGCGAGGGGGAACAGGGCCATCACGCTCGATCCAGACGTCGCGCTTGACGTGCTCGGTGTGCTTGGTGGGGGCCTCACGTCTGATGTCGATGTCGATGTGGGTGTCTCTGGTCTTCTCTTCCTTCTGGTGCTTCTGCTTGGGCGCCTCGATCGGCTCGAGGCCTGACAGGAAGCCAATGACCTCGGTCAGACTGGCATGGGCGATGGCGAGCTCCTTCTCCCTGTTCTCCAGCTTCTCCTTCTCGCTGAGCAGCCAGTAGACACGGTGACGGACACCAACACGGCGGCCCTCCTCGATATCACCACCGACGCGCTCTGTGTGCGGCGTGATATTCTCCAGGGCCCCGCGCACGTCACGCATGCAGCCGTAGACCCACTTGGACTTCTCTGGGTTGGATTCGAGGGCATCGTGGACTTCGCGGACGGACAGCAGGCGCCTCACTTCGTCGAGGTCGGAGCGCACACGGCCGATGATGCGCACGTAGACAGCGTTGGAGGGACCGACATCACGCAAGCGCTTCGCCTTATACAGGAACTCGCTGAGCTTGTATGCGCCGCCGAGGGCAGCCGCCGCCGTGCCGAACGCAAAGAGCTCTCCTTTCGCCATGGCGGTGAGCGGGAGGGCGTGGGAGCGGGCGGGAAGGGGGTATCGAGGGTATCAAGGGTATCAAAGGGTATCAAGAGCTCAATGGGTGGTGTAACTGCCTCGGGAGCTGCAGAGGCCTCGCGGGTGCATCCCGTGCACGTCTGGGGCGATGTGCGAAGGGTGTTGTGGAGAGGGCGCTCTGTTGTCACCTCAGCTGCTCCTGTGTTTTGCTTGGGAGATGGCTGGGGATGGTCCAGGATGACCTGCATGGCACTAGCCTATCACGATGCGAGGAACACCAGAGCTATCCTCCATACGACCCGTCCGAGGTTCCTCCTGAATCCTAGCAGGCTTTTAGACTGCATGTAGATCTGCATGTGGAAATGGGCTTGATGCTACTATGCGTCGCTGCTTCTGTTACTACTGAATTGCTCTATAAACACCCTGGTTATGCACCATTACAGCGCCGTGTTGACAGCTCGAACAACACATCAACCGCGCTAGTAGCCCTAGCTCCACTTTTACGGCTCAGGTTCCCCTAGTACCCTGCTCACTAGCTCACCACCACACCACACACTATCTCCCCTGCCTGCCATACTTTGCGATGAAAGCCCTGACCTTGGGATCGCTGAGGCTGAGCTCGTTGCCCTCTGCTTCGAGCAGCTCACGGTCTTTGTGATCGAGCTCGCTGTCCATAGCCTTCAATTGCGCCTCCAGCTTGGGATTTGTCAAGCTGACTTGCTGGAACGGAATGTGCGCAAACAGAGCATCCATGATTATCCTGAGGTCGCGATCAGCCTTGCTTGAGCGCTCAGCAACTTGTTCGTGGGTAGTTGTAGCTGTAGCCTGGAAGTGCTCTTTAGCCTTCTTCTGTCGCTCACTTTGAGCTTGAATGAGCGCGTCCTGAAGTGCTTCCAGAGTGTCGTGACTGAACGATATGCCGGCGTGACGAAGTGCGTCTTGGAGTGCTGCAGGGAGATCCAGAGACGTCGTAGGCTTGAGCTTTGTCATCGGTGTGAAAGCCGACAGAGGCACGGATGATGTTCGTCTCTTGACTGGTGTTGGACGTTGGGCATGTACATCTGGCATGCGTTTCGAGGCTGCTTCGCTGATGTGGGCTATGGCATGTTGAAACTCGTCTACGTCTGTGGAAGATGCACGGACTATGTCCAGACGCTTGCCCATGTAATCGAGCGTCGATAATACCTGAGGTTGTCAGTATTTGGTGGCCGTGGAAAGATCATTGTGAGAGCGTACATAGTTCAGCCAAGCTGTCTGTGCTAGTGTCCGCTCTTTCTCTTTACGCTCTTTGACGTCGACCATTGGCTTTTGTAGCTCGTGTTCGACTACCATCTCTGAAATCGAGGCGACTTCTGCGTGCAACTCCTCCATTTCAGCTTGCAGTGCTTGCTTCCGTTCCTGGAGCTCATCATCTGATTCACCTGGCAGATCGCCATTCGCTTTCTCAGCCAAGCTATTCAGGTAAACTGTGTCAACTCGGGCCTTGATCTCAGCTGTTCGGAAGGAGATGATAGCCTTGCACCACTGCCCCATGGATTTCTCATCTTCGCTGGCCTCAACCTTGGTGACGATCGTAGAGACGATATTTGGGAGCCGGCTTAGAATCTGATCATCAGAAGCTAGGCGTTCAGCAACATAGCTCTTTAGTGCTGACTTCTCCGCTTCGATGTCTCGCCGGACATCCGCTAACTGCTCGGCTATGGCGGTTGAGACATCGTCTATTGCAACGTCCAGCCGTGCCTTCTCTTGCCCCTCTTTCCTCCTCTTTTCGTTGCGCGCATGGTCAACATCCAGATTGGGCTTGTCGAGGACCTTTAATCTCATTAGGGCATCTCTTTGTGCTTCCAGTACTCTGCATTGCTCTTCAATGGCAGCAGTCGAGCTTTGCAAAGACTCGATGGCGGATGCAATCTCATGGTCCAGGATTGGGCGGATCGGTTCACCTTCGCTCTCATATTGGTGCGAAAGACCTTTCCGTTTCAACGTCTGGTATCTGCTGTGTGTCAGAACGGGCCTCAAGGGCTGATGGCGAGTACCAACAACTCCAGTTCTTCTTTTGTCAATAATGTTTCCTCATTCAGGTATTCGTGTACCCATACCGCAGCTTCCCCTTTCGTATCCTCGTCCTCGAAGCCTAGGAGGATCTTGTCGAGATCAACATCAAGCCCCCTCTCTTCTAAGACATTTAGTAAGTGGTGAGCTGCTTGTTCTTCAGACATCGTGAGGTACCGACAGTTTAGATGTTGATGCCCTGTTGTTTTGCGGCCAAGCCGACGCGGTTAGACCCACTTTGTCCGGGCAGCTGCAAGAACCAGTCGCGCAGTCGCGCCTGCTGGACCCTGACGCGTCTCGCGACATTTCAATTTGGCAGCGCTCTCACACTTCAGTCACAGTCATACACCTCACAGACATACAGACAATATGGCATCTTCAGTACTTGAGCCTGTCATTTCGGCCACACCTCCACCAGAGACCCAAAATGTCACCAAGCCAAGCCAACCAACAAACGGCACAGCGAAGGCCGACCCCTCTCATGAGGAATACCAGTACCTTAACCTGATTCGTGAAATTATCAACAACGGCGAGCACCGTCCGGATCGCACAGGGACAGGAACATATTCGATCTTTGCCCCTGCGCAAATGAAGTTCAGTCTATCTCGACCCTCCTCCAACCCCGCTGCACCGCCAGAACTCATTCTACCCCTTCTCACAACAAAACGCGTTTTCTTGCGCGCCGTGATCGGCGAACTTCTTTGGTTCGTCGCCGGGTCCACACATTATAAGTCACTTCAAGAGGCTGGTATAAACATCTGGAACGGCAACGGCTCGCGTACCTACCTCGACAGTGTAGGGCTATCGCATCATGAGGAGGGAGATCTAGGGCCAGTCTACGGCTTCCAATGGCGGCACTTTGGTGCAGATTATAAGGGGCACGATGCAGACTACACTGGGCAAGGCGTGGACCAGCTGGCAGAAGTCATCGAAAAGCTGAAGAATCGCCCGTACGATCGAAGGATCATTTTGAGCGCATGGAACCCTGCGGACTTGAAGAGGATGGCTCTTCCGCCGTGCCACATGTTCGCACAGTTCTACGTCTCATTCCCACGGCAGAAGGAAAGCGAGACAGAGAAGCCGAGGGGCGTCCTGCATTCGCTGTTATACCAGCGCTCGTGCGATATGGGACTTGGTGTGCCGTTCAACATTGCATCATATGCGTTGCTGACGCACATGCTGGCACACGTCTGCAATCTGACACCGGGCACTTTCACACATACAATGGGCGACAGTCATGTATACTGCGACCATGTAGACGCGGTAAAGGTGCAGATCGAAAGGGAACCGCGCGATTTCCCTACCCTCAAGATCAACAGGGAAGCAGGCGGCAGTATCGACGGATGGAAGACTGAAGAGCTGGAGGTTCTTGGGTACAAGCCACACGGAGCTATCGCAATGAAGATGAGTGTATAGTGTACACATTCCTTGAAGTAGCTAATTAGACATGTATATACGACTGTACGAATCAAGATGTTTAGATCAGGGTGGCGCGCCTGTGTTGGTACTTATGTGAGTAAATGAGGGACAGCAGGCGCGACCAACTCGAACACCCTAAAGTACCACTTTCTTTCGCCTATCATCATGCCTGAGGACAACCACTCGCAGACGTCTTTTCACGCCCCGATCTGAACTCACGCACGAACTCTCACGGTTGCAGTCTCGCTGTCCTGCGAGTCTGCCCCACAAGGCGCTCTCCTCCAGGCAGCAGGGCACCCACCTCACCTTCACTTAAGGACTGGACCCACCCACGTGACGACAAACGCGCCCTCGCCTATACAACAGCTCGAACCCTCTCCGCTATTTCCCCGCGCTGTGCGACGACTCACCTTCACTCCTCTCTCCAACACAACACCACCACCACTGCCGCGGCTGCAGCTTCACACCGCAATCATGCCGTCTGATAATCAACCGCTGACGCTCATGAACATACCGCTCGAAGTGCGACACCAGATTTTCGGGTACGTCGCCATTCGTGATGCGCAGCCTGAGAAGCTTTTGCGTTATTGGTTCGAGAAGAAGGAGGTGAAGGAGAAGACTGCACAGTTGGCGGCGCAGAACCCTAACACGAGCGCGCCGCGAGTGGTCTACGAGGGGGACCAGTTCGAGCATGAGGAGCATGAGGACGACGACAGCGAGGACGATGAGGACAGCGACGAGGACAGCGACGAGGACAGCGAGGAAGAGAGCGAGGAGGGAGACAGTGACGAGAATCCAGACGAAGACGGTAGCGAAAATAACGCTGAAGAAGAGGAGAGCGATGAGGTTGAAGTTGAGGCTGCAGAGCAAGACGCAGAGTTGGATATAGCCCACAGCAACGCCGTTACTGTGGCTTCGACGCCTACAGTTCCAGCCAACGCTCAAGGGTCAACTGCTTCAGTTCTAACAAGCTCACAATCCACGACGCAAGACCAACAGGATTCAGCAACTGCGGCTCAAGATACTACAACTGCAGCCAACGCCGCAGCATTGGCCACAGTGCAAGCTTCAACGACCGTAGCTTCAGCGCCCACTTCAGCTGCAACGCAAACGCATGACCAAGAGTACTACGATGCTCATGATGTCACAGCCAAAGAGGAAAATGTTGAGGCGGACGGCGAAGATGGGAACGAAGGCGGTAACGAGGACGCTGATGGCGACAGCGATGAGGAGATAGCCAAGGAAGATGGTGATGCAGACACTGCAGCAAGAGCAGCGCAACCTTGCCATCCAGCGCCTGTCATTACAGCCCATAGGAAGTGGCGCCACATCCCACAGGTACGTGCCGAAGAGCTTGAAAGCAGATAGTGTTATTCAGCTCTCAAGTGTTTCGCGGGATTCGAACGGGAAAAGTTTACTGACTAGGTACGTCAACAACAGTTCATGCGCATAACGCACTGCCCTCCACCTGTCGAGCTCTTGCTCGCCTCGAAACAACTCAACGCCGAGGCTAAGAGCTGGTTCTACGACGTCGCCGTCCTCCGCATTGAAGCTACAGGCAGCTTCGCTCACACTAGCTTTTTCGAGGAGGCGTTCAGTCAGATCACCGAGGCCGCTTTCTCACCCATGGAGGACATCCGCAAGGTCGAAGTCACGTTCGTCTGGGACACTACATGGCTTCGCTCTGAGCAAGATGACTGTGCAGGTGCCATCTTTCCGGCTCTGCTTCGTCAACGAGCCATCTTTGTAACCGGTATCCTTGCGCAAGCTCCAAACCTCAGCGAAGTTACAATTCACTGGCACGATTCGGCACAGGATGAAGAGGCTGTCGATCTCATGAACGATGTTCTCATGGGCTTTCTGGGTCTCGATGCTTATGTCAAGGTCGAGCCGTACTACATTGCCGCTGAAGCGAAGCCTTACAGGAAGAGCATCGCTGGTAGACGTCGTGTGGAGTTCCAAAACATTGTCAACAACGGTCTGGACCGTCTCTTCTAGGTGACACCCCCACGTTGACGTAGACCTTTGATGGCCTCTGTGGTCTTTGGTTTGACGCATCAGCGAGGCCTTTCGGAATGGTGGCGTCCTAGAGATCTGGTTCGGGTACAGACATTAGGGTTTACGGTTTACGTACTATACATTACACATTACTTCCTCATACGATTCATAAGCCGGCACAGCAATCCCCTCATCCTATCATTTCCATCAATCGTTAAGCCGTTCACCTCAGACAAACATCATCGAGCAGCTCTTCACCGACCCGTCTCCGAGCCCATCCCTCTCAACATCAACATCCTTACTATCCTTCCTCTCCTCCCCAACACCCTTCAACTCCAACTTCTCCTTAACCACCATCCTCAGTCTAACCTTAGCCTTTACACCCCTCCACTTATGCACAGCAATAGAGCTACAAATAGCTAGTCCAGCTCAGAGCAGTATCAACAACCCCTGCAGCGCCATCTCACCGTAGCATATTCGTTGCCAGGCGTCGATTGTTGTCCATCCATGACTCGTTGGAGTACACGATGATTAGGTTGAATGTGAAACATGAGGGGTATAGACAGAAGACAACCAGCGATTGGGTTAGGACAGGGCGGAAACGCCGTTTGGGAACGAGCGTGTGGGTTAGGATGATGCTGAGGATGGAGGGGAGGAGGGCGATGCCGATGCGGAAGAAGAAATCGGTACTGAAGGGGTTTGCTTAAGCAATCGGTGAAAGGCGGTTGCGGAGATGGTGAACATTGGGATAGAGGAACCGCGAAGGTGGGAAGGAGATGGTACGAAGCGGTGTTGAGGTACGAATGAGTGTGAATGATTGTTGCCAACATAGGCGACCGAAAATATGGGTTCCCGGCCACAGGTACTGAGTCAGCTTCAGATTTCTTTCGACCGTCAACCTCAGCTCGCCAGTTCGCGGGAACCAGATACCAAAAAATCCTTTTTGAAGGTACACGACGATGGAGGTCGCATTCTGCGCATCGACTATACTTCACAGACTCTCACTCGGTCTCTGTAGTGGCAAACTACACGCAAGCAAATGGAGCGGGCTACAAGGTATTCGATGTTCTCGTCCTGTTAAGATATAGTTCTGGTGGTGGTTGGCCGAAGAAGGCGAGCAACTACACAGCCTCGACGCGACTTTGGTTAAGGTTATAAGAGAGGGCGCCTCGGATGCCTCACATTCTGGCAGGCTTATGTTTCAGCTGGTTATCGATCTTTGGTATTCGATAGGAACTCGTGAGAGTGGAACCGGTAATAAGGAACTGCTGGCGCGGCCGTGGAAGACTTCAATTCAATGAGGAGAAGACAGAGCTGGAAATCATCAGCAGCAATCATTCAGTGTTCATAAGTTCAAGGATTACCGAGGAGATTGGTTGATCTCCTCATCATGAGCTACTGCAGCATCGACCCGTGGACAAAACTCAGGCAGTGAGCCTCGGGTCTAGGTGACATTTGCGCTGCGGTCAGTGGCGACTGAGGGATGTTCCAAGACCTCACCAGCACGGAGGTATTAAATCGCCTCCGCATGCTCGATGATCTAGACCCGTGTGTCTGGAGCCAGCCTTGCAAAGATGACGGAATCTTGGAAGAGATCAGCAGCGTGCGGGAGAGCCACAGCGCTAGACGATCCATGCATGAGCTAGCCCCACGTGGCGGACCGTGTACCACACCCCTGATTATCACCACCACACCTTCAATAGATTTTCATCCATCGGTCTAACATACTCTGACAACGCAGAACTACGGGAGCTGATTGACTGATGCCTTAGGGTCACAAGACGCCTCAATCGTGAGACGCAGACCAGTCCTTTGTGCTTGCAGCTGTCGACCTTAGCTCGCCAGCCCTCGGGGACCAGGGTTCTGACAAGCCCACTCTCAAGCCTCATGACGATAGCAGCCACATCGGAAGATATCCCCGCTTCACCGCCGCTGAGGCAACCCGGATTTGGAGCCCATCGACCTTGATTTGTGCCGTGTGGAGCAGAATTCAATATTTCCATTACCGCAAAGGTTGATACCCATGTTCCAGGGCCGCATGCTTCAACCAATGGAGTCATCTAGGTTACTACGCGGTCTCAGGAATTGTCCTGTCAGCGGCTGATCGCCAGCTCTGGAGAGCTCGACTTATAAACTTGGGCGACGGCTTGCCCGCACCATGACGCAAACGAAGCTTATGGCCTGAGGAGTAGATCGCAGCAAAGACCGGTGCTATCAGTATGGTCCTAGGCTCACGAGTGTTGAGCTGAAAACGTCGTGGCGTTAACCCTTGTCCATTGTGTAGCTAGAGTTGAAGGGTTTGGAAGGCTCTGGCATTGCATTGAATTAAGTCGCTTCGTTGATGAACTGTCAAAGAACGAAGAAAGGCAACCATGCTACCGTGGGGATGCGCGAGACATCTTGCCGGATCAGGGCAGTTGCCTGTCAGGTACCTCACAACATGACTTGCAAGGTGCGTCTTCGCTTCTTCTCGGCCTGCGGCTAGTTGGACCGTTACCTGCACCTAACGTCCTTCCACGCTATTGAAGTCCGGGGGCTCGAGATGGTCATAAGATTGCTATCAAAAAGTGACGTCTACTCGATCATGTCTCCGTAAGCGGCGTTCAAGTGTTACACCCCCTTCCTTTGCGAGCGATGTCTTTAAGACGACCTTTCGGAAGGAACGTAACGGCATCTTCACGCTTCACTTACACTCGGTGATCAGCATGAAGACTTCTCTTGTTCTCTCTACCCTTCTAGGGTTCGGCGCCGTTGCCTTCCCTTGGCTATCTGCTGACTTCAAGGAGGAACACATGAAGCGTGGTCTGGATATCATCAAGAGAGACCCCGAGCTCTCAACCCTGATCAATGATCTCTACCAGAAGCAAGTCAAGGAGAGGGACGACTTCTTTGCCAACTACAACGCGACAGAAGAATGCGAAGATGCCACACCTGCGGGTGTCGACAAAAGACAAACCTCAAACTGCAGGCCGCACCCTATGGGTGACTTCTTTCCATCTACAGTCGCAGGTTTGAAGAAGTTCCCTGAGGCAGCATACCCCTACCAAAACCCTGAGTCGACTGACCAGCGAGGAGCCTGCCCGGGTCTTAATACTCTTGCCAACCACGGCTACATTCCTCGCAATGGAATAGTCACAGTCGCGCAGACCATCACAGCCAGCGCTCAACTCTTCAACATGGGAGCCGACCTTTCGGCCTTCCTTGCTGGTGGCTCACTTATTTTCGCTGGTGACATTCCCAGCATGACTTATTCCATCGGTGGTGCAGATGCTCGCACCAACTCTGTGGGCCTACTCGGTGCCGCACTCGGAACAGAGACTGGGTTGAGTGGCCATTTGAGGTTCAAAGAGGGAGATGCTTCTGGGACAAGGTCAGTCACCTTCTCTGCTCATACGGACTGCCTCATTGACATGAATTCAGGTGCGACTTCTATCTCTGCAACGGTGATAACCACAACTTGAACAAGGACGTCTTCATGGATCTGAAGAACCAGGCAATGATGGTTGGCGGTGGCCAATACAACGTCAAGGCCGTGACCAGCCACTTTGCCAACCAATACCAGAACTCTCGCTTGAAGAACCCATACTTTTACTTCTTCCCTCCTCAGGCTGCGCTCGTCATCGGCGCTACCTACTTCATCCCTGGTTTCTTCTCGAACGGCACCATCGGCGCTGGTGGTGTCGCCAACGAAGCATCAATTGCCTCCTTCCTTGGTGCTTCATTCAATGCCGATGGTTCATTCAAGGCATACGTTCCCGAGCAGATTCCTCCTCAGGGCTGGTACCGTCGCGCATACCCCATGCTGCTGTCTGAGGGTATCGACGGCATCATCACCCTCTACACAGGTGCTGCCGCTCAGATGAAGAACCCCATTCTCTTTGGCGCCAATACCGGCTCTGGCGGTGCCTTCGCTGGTGGCTACGGGCTGTCCGACTTCGGTGGCAAGGGCACTTACGGTGGCACGACTCAGAAGGGCGTCATATGCGCCATCCAGCAGGCCGTCTACGGCAACTTCATCTCTGAGTTCGGAAACATTCTCAACTCCATTTTCGGCGCACTGAGCGCCGTAAACGCTGCATTCGATTCGTTCGGTTGCCCGACACCAACTGGCGCGCCCCCCTCGCAGGCCATTGCGACCACCTTCCCCGGATATCCGAAGCCAAGTCCTTGCACCCTGAACAGGATGCAGAATGGTGTCGATCAGTGCGCGGCTGGTACGAATACCTACGGTGACTTCAACACCAACAAAGTGCCCTTTTGCCTGAACAGCCCCAAGGTTGGTACTGCGGCAAGCAACCCTTATCCCGTACCGGTTCCCTACCCCTCTTGAAGCGGTACAAATATGAGTGCGCTCATTAGCGAGAGTTCGAAATCATCAACACATATGAATATAAATACGTTTTCACGTACAACGTCCTGCGTGCAAGAGCGGAGGAAACGAGTATCGTGCAAGTGTGCATACGAGTGGCAAAACATCTTAGTATTTTCCAATCGAGTTACACTGTCAAGGCGTCTATACAAACTCCGGCACGAATTGTCCCCACGTGCTTCCTTACCACAAAGTGCCGTACATGTTGATAGACCGTGCCTTTCCCTACAGCCATACATATTTGGATGCTCAGAAGTAGAACCATGGTCTCATGAGCAACAATGAGAGTTGGATCGATAAGTCCCGCCCGCAAGAGGAGAACATGGCTCTTGTCAAAGCACGGTTTACCATACCTTACTGGCCAGCAAGGTACGCGGCTACAATCATATCAGCATCGTGAACATCATCACCGTGGATAGTCACATACCGTTCGTGTTGCTGCTGTACACGGCAGGCTGGAGAACGGACTTCAAGTAACACGTTTTGGTCGAAGTACTGAAGCTCACACCTACACAGCCCTTTGTAGTCGCACACTTATCAACACACCGCTTCATATTCGCAACCTTGCTGTTACCATCCGCCATGTCACCGCCGTAAAAGTCGAAGCCGCAGCGAGTGTAGAATGTCTTGCTGTTCGAGGTGTACTGGCAGCCGTCGGTCGCAGGGCAGGTGATGGCAGTGGTGCAGATGGATGAGCCAGCGGTAGGTGAGGCTATGGTGGCGGGGCGGGTCTGGGTTGCAGCGTTGACGTTGGAGCTATGAACTGTGAGTGAGAGGTACTGCACTTGGGGTTGAGGAGGTTTACACAGAGACAGTGGGACCGACGTTGATGGTGTTGCCGAGGAGGTAGCAGAATTCTCCCTTGTAGTTCAGGCCCTTGCATCCGGAGGTAACTGAGCATGCAGTGATGCATTTAGCAAAGGTCGCTGCCTGTGATGTGTTATTATTGATGAAGCATAATCGTGCCTGTACATTGATTGACCTGGTTGACCGCAATGACAGGGCCGTTGAAGTTGGTCGTGCACTTCAGCTGGAAGGCAGCTCCATTGGCTGCTG
Source organism: Macroventuria anomochaeta (assembly GCF_010093625.1). Lineage (NCBI taxonomy): Eukaryota > Fungi > Ascomycota > Dothideomycetes > Pleosporales > Didymellaceae > Macroventuria > Macroventuria anomochaeta. Next base: position 362,388 of record NW_022985382.1, read on the forward strand.
TTGACGAGCAGCCATTGTTGGCTGGGCAGGAGATGGTGGCAGGGCAATTTAATCTCGTTTGACGAGGAATGAGAGTGGTAGGCGTGAGCGCAAGAGCGGCAGTGATGAGTTCTGCGTACATGTTGATGAGATGCGTGTGTGTGGATTCGTAAAGATATGTGAAGAGGGCTGGTGCCTTGAGGGAGGTGGGGGGATTTTATAGACAATCTGTTCATCCCATTCTTGGGAGGCTATGAGGGCCTGCATAACTACATCCATGGTTCGTAAATCGTATTGGAGCCGCTATGATAATATCTCGTGCACCCCGCGTCGTTGTCATCGTTGTCGTGACCGTGCCCGGTGCACACTTCACAGATGCCTATCCGTCTAGGAGAAGTGAATTGTGAGTCTTGTCTCCATGGGAGACACATTGTCCGAAAGAGGACATCGAAATGGAGTTCCAAGGTACTCGTAACTACATCGAAGCTACCACCAATGCCTGAGGTGAACCTCGAATAGGCTCATGTCCCATATGTCGATACATGTCTTGACAGACACCAGCCATGCAACGTTCGACCTTGCTGCAATGCGATCTCGAGCCTGGTTTTGAAGCTTGCGGGGTGATCGTATTGAGAGAACGTTCGACGCTAATACTCCATGACGATGATACTTTCCCTGCAGCGGCCCTGGGGAATTCAATAATGTGACAGTGGGTCAGGGCCTGGCAATTCAAGTCGAGACTGAAATCAACATATTAAGCCTCTCTAGATCAAGGACAGCGCCAGGAACTCCCGCAAATCGTTTCTTGCTGATGTTTTCATGAAAGTGCTGGTTGTTGTTTTGTGGGGGAGCAGAGATCGTAAAGGAAGGTAACGTCTTCAATGTGGGCCCGCTGTAGGCAGTCTGATTGGCTCCACCATGTGGCGTACACAGTATTGTAAACAGCACCCATACCAACCTCACTGGCGCGTATACGTTGATCCACCTTAGAATATCAAGTATTGTACGCACAGTACGGGGTGTTAGAGAACGATTCCTTTCCTCCAAATCATTGGAATATACAATTGTTGAGCAGTATTGGTGCGTTGCAAAAGTCTGTGGCCCCCCCTGATTTTAGACATGTACAATACCATACTCCTGTTGCCTGAGTAACATGGCAATATGTATACCATTCTACTCGCATTGATAAGCTGAGTCTGGTAAAGGGTAAATACTGGCCTAATTGCTGACGGTAACTAGGCTGAAGGATCTTAAAGGATGTTGTGGTGGCGGTGAGGTGGTAGGAATGATGACAACAATGATGTATGTGATCCTAAGCTTGGTAGCAGCAGCGCCTCCGAGTGGCGGTGAAGGTCTGGGCCAGGGTCTGGCACGTGTGAGAGCCCACATATATACCTCTAGGCTGCCCCTGACCCATACTACCCTGCCTTAGTTTTTGTTATGACCCAAAATTAGGGGGGGTCACAGACTTTTGCAACGCACACTATCATAGTGCCACACTTACTCGAAAATGCAATGGCAATTTTAACGATCTTACTCCGCGAATTCCAAACCGAAAGCATTAACGATTAGGTATCAGGAAAGCTCGACCAAACTTACAAAGTACGTGTTACGTCGCCGACTCCTTTGCTTAGTACTTACAATTGCAGCAATTCAAGGCCTTAACGTTTCGCATCCTATCTAAAAATCTTTGGTAACGGAGCATGCATTTTCGTCTCGAAAATGAAGTATGTGAGGGCAAAGCGCTTCCACCGCTTTGGGACAGTGGAGCGTACTTCGAATCAGATGGACCTGGAGTAAAGAAACTTTACCTTTTTGCCCACTTTGAAGAGAATAGATGTGCAATTACTACCTGGCGAAGCCAAACTGAAAGCACAGCGCCATCTACCTGCGTTGCAAGCTCCCCGCCAGCAAGACTCAATCACTACAGATGCGGGCATGAAACCGCATATCCTGCATGAGCAACTCGCCAAATCCCAGCCCATATCGACGGTGATCAACGCTTAGAAGTGAAAGACTCGCATGACAATGCCTACGACAGATCTTGCAAGCTGAACACCTGGCCATGTCTTCCGGAAATAAAGAGCGCGAAAAGCCGACAAATTTTGTGACAGATGGCTGCAACAATCACAACAATGGCTGGTGCAGAGTCCTCAACGATGACGTTACGACAGGAATTGTGTAGACAAGACATACCGGTGGAAAGAGACTTCATCGCAGCCCTGAACCAAAACGCTGGTCAGAAGAAGATTGGTAATCGACGAGGCTGGGCATCATCTTAACGTTGAGAGAAAAACTCAGCTCGCCCATGCGCGGCTTATTGAAACTAGGTATGGCTGGCCTGCCCCCTCTCCTTGCATACACTGCATGTTGCGTGGCGCAACTTGTATTGTCTACCTTTCAGACCTCGAGCTACCTGCAGAAAGTATGAGCGCTTGCGGTCAATGTCTGCTTCGGGATGAGCCATGCTCCCTTACTGGCTGCCAGGATGCGACGGACGCTATAAGCGTCTTGCTCGCACATATTGCACGCCAGGAGCATGATGACAAAGTCAGTCAAGCTTTCGACCACTGTCCCGTCGCTGAGTGCCTCGTTTCTACGGTGCTTTTCAGTACCGAGGCCGAGTTCTTGCGTCACCTTGGAGATGCACACCCCGAGCTTGCTCGACCGCTCTGGGTAATAAGCAAAGGGCTGTGAGATGCTTTAATAACAGTGTCTTGACATTAGGGATGTTAAGCGTCCGAAATAGTGGAACTCTCATCTGTCCCGTTGCGAACTGCAAGAAGCCCAACACCATTTTCAAGCAACTTGAACAAACATATCAGGCAAGCATAACCCAAACTAGCTCATTCAAAAGTTTCTGAAGCAGCTTTGTATACGAGTTCAAACTGCTGGCGTCGACTTCGGATCGATTGCAAATCTAAAGCCACGCTGCCTGGACTCCCGAGTGAGCCGAATATCTTCAAAATCTTGATATGGCCACCCGGAATGCACCTGCAAGAGCGTTTAGTTATCGTTCCGGTTCCTTCTGGCGATCATGGACTCGGACAGCAAAGTCAGAATGGCACGTTCAAAGCTGATCCATAGTAAATATGCGGCGGCGTGGGCCGCTGTGGTATACTGATAGCTACGGTACACGATAACGTAGGACTATCGGGTCGATGGAAGACTGCGCTGAATTGCTATCTAGCTTGGAGAAGGCGACTATATACTGGCCCTGCAATGTGCTAGTCCATAACAGTCTAACCAAGGGTAATTGGGTCTCGTACGGACCAGCTGATACCGCAACATTTTATAGAATCTACGTGTTGAAGTGACCGAAACAACTCCAGGAACAGCGTTGCACATACTCGTACTTCTCCGGCCTTTCGATCAGAGAGAACAGAAGGTTGTGTATGCGTCCCAATGTGACTTTCTTGGGACTTCATGTTAGGTGATAATGCCCGTTCTCGAAAAGAGAGCAGAGGCATATCCCTTGATGGCACATTTTTGTACCATTTTCTTTCAGGGTCCAATGCAAGAGGGAAGAAGAGAAAGCAGCGCGGAACTTCACATCCTCCCACCCGTGTGAAGCAGCTGGCAAGAGCACTCCCATGTCTTCCAGTCATGTTCATTCCAGGGAAGCAGATAAATCGACACAATCATCCTTGTGATACTTCCGAAATGTCAGACGAAAACATGCAGTTGACGTCTTCTGAATTTTTGTAACCGCAGTATAGATACAGAGAAGGAAGTAAAGCTGGGTGCAAGGTCTGCTGGCTCCAAAACATTTTTCGCGTCCGTGACTTCTTCTGAACGGAGCAGCAGAGCAGACATGACCGTTTGGATTCGCAAATTCGATTCAGTCCCAAGCACATGGCCTAATCGTAAGTTAAATTCGAAAAGCTAGGGTATAGAAACAGTAGTGCATCATGGAGAGTTCAAAAACTGTATTCGTGGACCTCAAATCTTGAGGAAGAGTAAGGGTCAGAGTGACAAGGAGCACAGCTTGTCCGTTTGCTTCGTGGTATTGTCGACAAAGAAAGAGTTCGCACATCGAATCTGGGTGTATCCACCTTTGGCGCAGACACTTGGAGGGTAGGTGAAAATATGTATAGAAATCACAACGGGAAGCAGGCGAGGACAGCCTTTATCGCGTAGCTGAGGAACGAAGTGACGAAGCAAGCAATGTATCCGCATGATATGGCAGAGGAGCGGGAGAATTTATTGGCCGAATACGACGCGCGCCAAGGAAACGAATTGCTTTGATTGGTGCCAAGATGTCACTGATTGCATGCGCTGATGAAGGAAGGAGAAGGGAGAGCCACGCAACCACGAAGGCAACAGCCACGAAGGAGACAACAACCATGAAGGAGGCAATAGCAACCTTAGAAAGGTGACAAAGCGCAGCAAGAAGGAGAAGAACACAGCCTTCCATACAATATCTGATCCGTAAAACAAACAGAGACTGTCTTCTTCTCCTTGCTGCGCGAGGAGCCTTCAGACTCCTGCTTGCCTATTACAAGGCTAAGCATACATGTGAGCTTGCACGAAGTGCCTCAGCTACGCACGTCTTTGGTCGTTCAAGCCCAAGGCTCGTTATATTCTTTCGTGCAGTATCGATCTTGATAGATTCAGCTTTCACCATGTGCGCGGCTTCTGTGAGATATTTTGGACTGCACGGAACAGACATAAAACCCGACAGATAGGATTTCGAGATTCAACTCCACAGAGGCAAGTATGAAGAAGCAAGATCATTGACGGGACTTACATCAGACTGGTCACGGCCCACTGGAGATACCGGCAGAACATGCGAAGTTTCTGCTCGCCTTCGGTCAAAACATGGAGGAACGACTGGTGGAATTGGAAATAGAATGACTGTCGCCATTTTTAGTGGAGAGAACCAAAGCACGCAAGCATGCCTGCTTCAAGTGTGTGATTTTGTGCAGTGGCTGCTAGACGTTTCGGCAGAGCGCAGAAAGAGCATGCCATTCTTTGCTTGTAGATTTGGGATTATCATAATAGTTGGTATGGGGAAAGAAGATGTCAGTGAGTCGATCGCTTCGTACACATCTAAGTCACGACACCGTGCATCGACCAATCGTTTGCAAGAGACAATGATGTTTCCATTCCCAAGTACACCACGCAACGCTATGCCGACCCATTAACGCCTCTCATTTAAACCTCTCCACTCCCCTTACCCATCCTGAACCCAATCTCCGTCCTCTTGTCGTCCGTCAACCTTCCCCACTCGAGCAGCAGCCTGAACATGTAGACCTCCATATCCTCCTTCCTGAGCACTTTCTCCGTCCAGACCTTGCCTTGCCGTGCGATAGCTTCAGCATCCTTGGCCCTGCCCTCCATCATCCTCTTATTCCTCTCTTCGACACCGTATCCGCCGAAGTACGCGAGGATGGAGAAGAGGTCGTGGAGTCGTAGATCGATCGGTACGAAATGTTTCCAGGCAACGAGGCGGCCATCATACCATTCGCGGAAGATGCCAGTTTTGAGAACGACAGAGTTGGATTGAAGGAAAGGAAGGAAATGGCTCGAGAACCCTGCACCATCGGCATCGAAGAGGTATCTGTAGCGCCAGTGCTTCCTAAGGTCGATGGCATCAGTAGGCTTGAACTCGTGAGACTGGTCGATACAGTCTTGGCCAGCGCAATGATTGAGTTCGGTGAATTGAGCATCGACCTTTGTTTCGAGCAGTCTCTTGACATCGGATCTGCGCTTCATGATGTACTCAAGCCTGTCGCTGTGATCACCTTTCGGAAGCAGCATAGGCACTCGAGACGTCGTGTTGAAGTTCAAATAGTGCACGAGGCGTTGGCGTAGCATGCCCTTCCAGGTCCCAGTTGTACTAGTGCCTTCTTCTGTGGAAGCGCGCCAGAAAAAGACATCCTCCTTCTGCTGAAACGGTGGATCTGGGTATTTCTCATCGAAGTCGTACTTTGACCTTCCCATGTAGTTCCAGGGAGATGGATATCGAATGTCCACATATCCAGACGCTCGGCTTTGACTGAAGATCGGTACAATGCCATGAGTTCCTGTCAGGTTGGACGGGCTGAGGTACACTCCGTGGAGGTTCGCAATGTCGGGCTGATGGCATGGGTCAGCAGCCATGCTCCAGTTTGAAACAAACGCGCCCATGGAGTGCGGCATGCTGCAGGTGGGGCAAAAGGTCCCCGTGTTCCAGTGACGCTCCTTGCGCGCACGAGATTCGGGAGAACAAGCCACAGATCCGTACGTCTGGAATGATGGCTTAAGTCGGGCATCCTCGAAGAACTGTGGATCGGTACGTATGTTGTCGATGTTAGGCCATCTGTCTGCGCGGTCAATACTGAAATCGAGCCGTGCTCGAGATGGTTCGGGTACTGGGTATCGTTGCGGGTTGCTCAGAGCGTTCTGTAGCCGATCGAAAGGCACAGCGACACGAGGTTCGTCACCGAGATTGAATGCCAGATCCATGTCAGGAAGGTACTCAGCGAAGTGCATGATCATGGCGGTCGCACCATCGATGACCCACTTCTGCTCTTCAGGCACGCCGGCTAGCGCATCTGCCGAACCGTCGCGAATGCGTACACCTCCAACTCCTTGATGTGTAGCCAACACGGTCGCTGTGCGCAGTCGCAAATCATCTGGAGTGTATGACGAGAAGAGGGCGAGATCTTTTTCAATGTTGTCGTAGTCGTCGATCACAATGGAATTTCGTGCGACAGCGAATTGGTACCATTTGTCGAAGTAGGGTGGAGGATCTCGATGATAGCGCTGCTGATAGTGTACGACAGCCTGGGCAAGTGACTGGCTGCGGTGGGCTTGTGACGCCCATTGCTCGTGCTGAATGTTGGCAAACTCGATCAGGGCTGTAATAGGATGTTCGAGGATGGGGTCCCGGCGACGATAGACGACAACGCCGATGGAGAAACCGATGAGAAGGAGAACAAAGATTGCCGACTGGTTCCTGCCCAGCCGGACCGGCACGGTGAAGCGTATACGAGACTCGATGTTGGTATCTGTGACCAAATGGAGAATGAGGGCAATAGTGAGTAGCGTCAAGCAAAGCACAAGGCTCACTGTAGATTTTGGTGGGAATGCGTGAGACGCGCCGGTCCCTAGTGCTCGAAGAACGCCGATGTATGCAGAGGAAAATGCAACAGTGAGCACCGCGCTCATAACGCCGTAGAGTCGTGCCTATTCGATCAGCTGTTTGCCCCAAGGTTGTGAGCATGGCTTGACTTACCGACTTCAAAAAGCAAAAGGTCATAAGGGGTATCATCAACGATAAACGTAACAAGCCAAGCAAATACTCAGATGGAAATGAGAGCATCCAATCGCGGTGCTCAGGTATGGCAGGGTATACAACAATGCCAGTAACAACAAGAACTAGTGAGGAAGCCTGTCAGGCGTCAGCAACTGTCATGCTGCTGCAGCAGACATGATACGTACAATGAGGGTCAGACCGATGAGTAGGTTGTTCGATGTGCCATCCTGAAGCTGGATGGTCCAGTCATCGACCGGAGAGATGCCGTCGTCAACCAAGCGGTACAACGACTGGACAACAATAGTATCCAAAACGAATCCTACAAACTGCAGCGTAGGGACGAGGGCCGCTGTCGAGTTCGAGACGGGGCAGATGTAGGTGGACCGCAGCGCGCTGGTCTTGATCAGAACGAGGAAGCTGCTGATCGACAGCAGAATGGCAGGGACGATGTAGCGCGTCGAGTCGCCATAGGTGAAGTTCACGACGCGTTCGAGCAGCGTCTTTGGGCGTGAGTCAGCGCTCCAGGCGGGGTACTGGCGTTGGGAGGGATGGCGGATGCTGTGGTAGAGGGCGAGGACGACGGGGATGAACGTCTGAAGTAGAGTCAGTATGTAACATGTCGACGAACTCTTTTTGTACGTACCACAGCTGAGGTACCAGTGCACTCGACGTCCTTTACAACACGGTAGAAGACGCCAATGCGGCCGCATATTGCGAACAGCAGCACGGCGAGGAGTGCGCCGACTGCCCTGACGCTCCATGACTTCCTGCGACCAACAAGCCCTGCCTCGGTCCAGTGTTGCTCGGCATGTTGTCTGCTGTGGCCGTCACTGAGTGGTATCGCGACATATCGCGCTGGTAGCTGTGGCTGGTGCGGTCGGCCGGGCCAGGCTTCCACTGCGATAACGAGCAGGCCGGTGAGCAGCAGCACGACGCAGGTGGTGTGTAAGGGCTTATCGAGGGCAAATGAGTACTCTATGGGCGTCGCAGTAGACAGGTAGCTGCTTGCTAGTATAAGGCCGCTGTAGGAGCACCGCGTGGTCAGCAATTGTCGTCTCACTTCACGCTCATATCGCACTAGGCACCTACCACGGAAAGAAGAGCGCCTTCTTGTCCATGACCGCCGCATTGCTCGTGGGCGTAGTCTATGGCTGCGGTACGGCGCAGCAGAAGTAGCGAGACACACTGTACATCGTCTTGGGGTGGAAGAGGCAGACACTGCTCCACGCTGAGGTGTGAGCTGCTGCGGCTTGATCCTGCGCCTCAGCGCGCCTACGCTAGGGGCCAGGCGGGGAACATGGGCCTTCTGGAGGCTAGCGGCTCGTTCGGCAATTGTCTCGAATACGTGCGAATACGCAAACGATAAAGGCGTGACTCTTTCAAGCAATTGTGGAGCAATATTCTTAGTGTGTTGTCAAATGCTTTGTTTGCCGGTGTGCAGCTGTCAAGCTTGTTGGCGTTGTTGATGCAGCGACGATCCTCAGGAACGCGCCTTCCTGCTCATCACACAGCACGGCAATCGCGGCACGATGTCGTAGGGGTACGGGAGCTACGGAACCCTGTGCTACCAAAGAACGAGGTTTGTGGGGGAGGCGAATGTCTCGCAATTCTACAAAGACCATATCAAGCGCTGTCTACTTATTTGGGGGTTACTTGCGAGGCTTGATGCTTGTGTCTGACCACCTGCCTGTTTGAGACCATTCTCTACACAGTGAATGCTTTACAAGTTTCGTCACCTTCATCTCAAACCTTCTTCTCATCGTGATGCACTGCCTCAGTCTGCAGTGGAGAGCCATCCTTCGCGCCGTAGCCGTGCTGCATTTCCGGGTCGTTGGCCCCAGGCGTGTTGACGATGCCAATCTCAGTCTCGTGGAAGCTGTCGGCAACGTTCCTGTATGCAGGAACGAAATTCACACAGATTGTGTAGGTCCAGGCAGCAACGAAAAACATCAATGGAACAACCATGGCGAAGGCAGTGGGTGAATATCCCGATGCGACGTCCGCTCGTCCTCGAGAGTCTGCGGCGACGAACAAGAGTGGAGGCACCACGGCACCACCTGATACACCAGCTACGATGAAGCCAGAACCGCGCTTCGAATACTTGCCGAGTCCTCGCATACCCAGAGCCACGATGGTAGGGAAGATGATGGACTCGAAGAACAATACAATAAAGAGCATACTCATGCCTGTGTTGTTACGCTCGGTGATGGACGGGATGAGGAAGACACTGTCACATGTTAGCGAGATAGTACGTCAAGGGAAGCTCAGGACGCTTACATGCAAGCCGTCATGAACACAAGAAACACCCAGCGAGGCTTTACAAACTTCATGAGCGCAGATCCAACAAATCGACCAAGCGTGAAGGTGCCTTGAGCGCCGGCCAAGAAGCGCGCAGCATCTGCGTTGCTCGTGGCCTGAGGTACCCCATTCTGATAGCTGCCAATTCTTGATTCCGTGACATAGTTGATGAATGCCCCTGCGACGCCGACCTGTGCTCCAGTGTAGCAGAACTGGGCGAATGTAGCATGGAAAAGGCGGTACTGCTTGCGAAAAGGCTTAACATCGGTGCCAGCATTTGTGGCGTCGGCTTGGAATGCCATATCCGCATCCGTGATTTCGGGAATCTGATTAAGAAAATTAGCAGCGTGCGCGGCGTACCTGATCTGCCCAACTTACCGTAGCGAAATAGAACACCACTGCGAGGATGTAGACAAAGCATGCGATCGCTAGGTACACCCACTGCACGCTCTTCAGAGCCTCCGCGCCTTCACCAACGTCCGTAAAGAAGACGTAAGACCCGAGTACAGGCGCAACCACGGTTCCAATACCATTGAAAGCCTGCGCGAGGTTGATGCGCAGTTCTGAATACTTTGGAGGACCGCACACAGCGACTGAGAAACTATCAGCCACACTTTCTTAGCAAAATCAAAGATGATAACCACTAACGGTATGGGTTTGCAGCCGTCTCGAGCGAGCCTAGCCCGTTGCCTATCACAAAGGTAGCTGCGCAGAAGCCACCGAACGAATGATAAACAAGACATGGCCAAGTCAAAAGCGCGCCGGTGCCAAACAGGCAGAGTCCCCAGATGAAAACAGTCTTGTAGCCCCAGTGCCTGAGCAACCAGTTGGCGTGGCCTAGCGAAGCGAGCGGGTAAGCTCCAAAGTAAGCTGCTTGTAGTCCAGAAGAACGGGCGCGAGTGATATTAAGCTCCACTTGGAAGTGCTTGTTCAAGGTGTCGATGAGGCCGTACGAAAATCCCTGAGCAAATGTTAGATATCATCGATGTTTTTGAGAACAGTAACTTACCCATAAGAAAAACAGGATAGTGACAAGACAGAGCGGTAAGATTGATGCTCGTAGGGTAAGCTCTGCAGCACTCGTGCGCTGGTCGTCGCGGGTGCGCAGAGTGGGTTTCTTGAAGAACCCCATATTGTCAATCCTCGAGGGTGTGTCCTTGATAGCGATGAATTGACAGTTCGAAATCGTTGCAACTATATGCCAAGGCTGGAGACAAAGGATTCTACTAGGGCTGATAGCAAAGAAAGATGCGTGGGTCTCAACCTCAAGTACCTCCACGTTCCAAGACGTTTGGCGTCACTCCTCACTGAGCTATGGGTATGCTAACCAGGTTAGGATCCCTGCCATCCTGTTGCCGCCGTTTTACAGGCTGAATGTCACCGTGGCAGGTGCAACCCAAGGCTTTGCTGGGGTAGATACTGGGGTAGACATCGCGGGGTTCACCAGCTTCTTCGCCATTGGTGGCATAGCGTCGACACGGCGATGCGGAGTTTGTTGCATATGTCGGGAAAGTGGAGACCGAGGTCACGCTGGCTTGACGCCATTGCAAAGGGCCCTATGATCAGCGCGCAAACCCTCTTCGTCGTCGAGCGTCTGGTACTGAAGACTCAACGATGATGAGTTCGAACACTTGTGGTTGTGGTTGCGCGTATCAGGGTGGAAGAAGTGTTCGAACGATGACGAGGGCTCCAATGTCCCCTTGCGCTTCTGCAGCCTCCCCCACAGCGCTAGTAGCTAGGTCCCGCTACTCAACGGCTGTACATACAGACTCTCACCCTACGACCACGAAATCATGAGTATTTTACTCCTTCCAGAGCTTTCATTACCTGAGATGCGTATGGTACACCCTTCGAGTCACTTCAGAATCTCAGATTGTGCTCCCTACCTTAAACGAAGAGTACGGATCTCGACAACATGTCAAATAGAAGTCTGATGCAACCATTGCACGACTGGGCCCTGCGCTGCAAGCTACACTTCGGATTCAACACCATTAACAACACGGAAGTTCTTGAAGGCGTCACACTCCGTACTTGGGCTGTTCCTCGAAAAGGTCGCAGGCCTATCCATCCAAGGCTACCTATGCAGTAATGAATTTCCATGCATTGACAGCAGTCTTCTGCCATTACTTGCAAAGACCCTGGCCGGATACGCTGGTGGCCAGACCATCATACTGGGGCTTGAACAACATGCAGCACTTGTGCAAAAACATAGTATATGGAAAGCCGCGAGTTCCTAATGAAACCAGAGGCAAGAGCGCACCTACTCGATCTGATCCTACTGGTAAAGATGCGATTGCTGTTTCAACCAGGCCGACCGGAGAAGAAGCCTTGCATGGGCTCAGTAAACAAATTCCTCGATCCACGCAAACGAGCCCACAAGATATTGCTTAAGGCTTCCAGCCATTACAATGATCAGCGTACGCATCCCGCAAAGCTTGTTGTCCAAACACCATACCCTGCATTGCACCGACTCCTACCAGATCTCACTTCGAAATTCGAGATGAGAGGAAGATTTGACCGGTCAGGTTTGTACAAGATTCCCCCAAACATGTGGTCTCTCAGCAATTTCCCTCCCCACGCTATCGCTACGAGCAGGCTGCTCAACACAACGCAATGGCTCTACCGCGAACCGGTTTCTCATCACGCCTTCGCTCCAATGAGTTATATAAACGACGTTTTTAGGTTTCTCAGGAACCTTGATAGCCACGGCGTACGATAAGTGAGTGGAATCTACGGCACAGTCTGGAGCAATGAATTAAATATCCTTTGATCTATTTTCTTTTACCTTTACTCTATTAAGTATCGTGCGTTTAAGGGTTCTCCTAGTCCCAGAAGGGGACTGACCTTTAGGTCTGGCCCATGAATGGGACCATCCCAAAGGATAGTCAACTGACAACTGTATCAGGTTCAAAGCAAACCGTCGTAAAGGTCTCAACCAGGGCGTTGGTGATGAGATCACGGACGAAATTGAGGGCATGAATCGTGTTCGCCTTGCGAAGAAACACAGCTGGCGCCATAACCTCGCGGAGGTATTCAAGAATCTTTCCATCGCGCCGAATATCACCAGAAGCAGTTGGTAGAAATTACATAGCAACCTCCAGAGGTACTTCAGCATGGTTCCGGAGGGTGTGAGAGAGACGCAACCAGGGGGAAGGTCATAGGGACGATGCGGCAGCGTGGGCACGAAACGTGCAGGAACTGGTCTGCTTGAGGTTTTTGCTAGGTGTCGGTGCACCGTTACAAACGAGCCTCTCCGTACATTATTTCCCGTTCTCAAATTCCAGGCCACTTTCCTTCCGCACTGCGCCATACACACTCGGGATATCCCCCTTGTCTCCCAGATGCTCTTTCACATCGTCCAATCGTGCTCGCGCTACGTCGAGTCCTTTCACACTGCTCCCACTCGCGTCTGCGAGTGCTTTTGCGTGCCGTGCGTCTTTTCGCGCGAGATCGATGTGAAAGAGGGGCTCGGCACGCTTGTAGTAGTCGCCCTGGAGCATACGCTGGGAGTATGCTGTGTACGGTCCTTCAACTCATTAGCCTATGAACCAGCCAAAACCTAATTGCAATTGAGCTCACCTGGAAACATCGCCGAGATAAAATGGTGCATATTATCCACGCCCAACCCGCTCTTCTCAGCCAGTACATGGCCTTCGGATAACTGGTTCACCATGTTGAGGATGAATGTGTTGCCGATCACTTTCAACAACGTCGCGTTCCCAGCCGGCTGGTTGGAGAAGTCGATGGTTGCCCGGCCCATCACGCCGTCGGTGTAGGGCGTCACCTTTTTTGTGGCGGTTTGTGAGCCCGCGACTACGCAGACAAGAGATCCTGCATCGGCCATGGCGGGGGCGCCGAAGACTGAGGATGTTAGTGAAATGTTTTAGGAAGAGGGTGGGGATGGCGTAGAGAGGAGTGGAGGGGGGAGTGTTTAGGTAGGGGAATTTGGTGAGTGGTGACGAAAAGCGTTAGAGTGTGTGAACATCAATATGCGTTGAAGAGCGAGACTTTTGGTGATAGGTAGGGAGGTGCTGCAAGGAGAGCGTACCAGGCATAGCGACGAACTCAGCACCCTTCTCTGTGATGCGCTTCTCCAGAGCATTCGTCGTGTCCGGGTGCACGGTGCTGCAGTCTACGATGGTCTTTCCTTTGACGTCTCCCTTCAGGATCTCATCAACGGTCGAGTTGACGGCTGCATCATCTCCTAGGCACATGAGAAGGATGTCGCTCTCCTTTACAGCGTCATTGACATTCTCGACGACCTTGGTCTTGTCTGTCCCAAGCTTCTTTGCCAGATCATCTGAGCGCTTCTTCGTGCGGTTGTACAGGATCAAGGGTTTGTCGAGGTTTCCTTTGGATACGAGGTTGGTGCACATGCCCTGGGGGACGTGGCGGTTAGCGAGTCATGGTCATGGTGTTGTTGTTGATCTTGTGAAGGTGGACATGTTGACGAAGCCAGAATTGGGTCTCGTGATCAGCATGCCTCATGCATCGCGTAGCCTCCATGGTCCCGTCCCATTGACAAACAGTATTAGGACAGCAATTTCCACGATTGTAAAACTTTCATCTGATAAGATTGCCTGCCGGCAGCACTTACCCTGCCCATGTTGCCGAGGCCGATCCATGCGAGTTGTGGGGCCATGTTTATGATATGGTGGATTGGTTGCCTTGAAGGAGGGTTGTCTGCTTCAAGATGCTTCACGACGCCAAGTATGCTTATATACCACGGTATGCATTTTATCTCCGTCAACTCGTGAAGTCATACCCGGCTTTGTCATGCTTCGCGGAGCACTACGCAACGGACCGAAATCGGCTATGACGCAGCGTATCGATAACAAAGTCGTCAAAGCTCCGCCCTGCAGAAAACATGTGCACGCGGCATTTCTTCACACCGCAACATTGCGCGTGTGCTTCCATATACCCCTCAATGTGTTCAGCAGCTGAGCGGTAGCATGAAGAATGGTCATTTGCAAAGCCCCGGTTTGGGGCTTGGGGCGGGTTTCGACGAAAGTGAGCATTGCTTGAGGAATGAAGAGTGACTCACTGCAGCTCCCCACACTCGGTTGTTGCACAGGCACTGACGCCCAAACAGCTCCCCAGGCTCGATAGCACGAGCAGCGTCGCTGAGAAGACTTTCACTTCGCATTTGCACACCACGGCATGTCTCAATGCATTGAACATACGTAGAGCATCGAGCTCTGCCAAAGAGCGGCAGCGCGCTGAACGCGACCAATTGACCCGCCTGCTCAAGGAATCCGACGCCAAGCGCGACGCGAGAAATTATATCAAGCACTTCGATGTCACGAAGAAGGCGCCTGCAGATGCTGTACCGAAAGCCAGACAGGCTGTGAGCGCCATTCTCCACAACGACCCGGCCACAGCGCTCACCGGCGTGAACCTCGGCAACCTATACGAGCCCACCATCTTCACGCGCGAACAATTGCCCGAAGAGAAATTCAAAGAGAGTTCAGATGAGCCATTACACCTCGCACTGGTCAAGATACGGCAGCCACAGGCCCTTGACGACGTCACACTGGGCGGCATTGCTTCGACGCTGAGTCAATTGGCGCAACTGGGTCTGAGCACAGCAGTCGTGCTGGACTGCGACGACGATGCCTTTTGCGACACGGCACACGCACGACCGCCTCTCGAGCAGACAATCAGAAGGCAGGCGACGCGCATGGTGGCTGCTTTGCAGAAGTACAACGAGCCCGGCGCCCTGCTGGTCGAGCACGCTTTGAGCCATGCGAGCTTAGGGGGAGACAGGCTGAGCACGGCGCATGTGCGGGGAGATGTGGAAGTCAAGGACAACTACCTCCTCTTCCCTCCAATTGACGATGGCGTCATACCCGTCATACCGCCTTTCGCATACGACTCAGATCTGAAGAGGGTCACTGTCTTGGCCGACGATGTGGTTTTGGCGTTGGTTCGAGAATTCGCTGGTCTTACAGGCGGATCCAGTAGCAGCACTGAGAGCAACACGCATAGCCGCCAAGATGTGTATGACCGGCCCATCTTGGACCGCATCATCATTCTGGATCCTCTGGGCGGCATTCCTTCCCAGAACAGAGCAGACGGTGCTCATGTTTTCGTTAACCTCGAAGCTGAGTATCGCGATATCAAGGGTGAGCTAGCCAAGGTTTCGCTGGATGCAAAGTCGATGGCCGGTGAAGGAGGGCCAGCATCACTTGGCAGTGGTAATCCATTCTCACAATTTGTCGAGAACGTGGTCGCCCCTCTGCCAGGTCGTCCAAAACATCAGATCGGCGACATCCTGCCTCCCGATCGACACACAAAGAACCTCAACGTGGTTGAGCGAGCGTTGAAGCTACTCCCGCCGTCGTCCTCAGGTCTCATCATTACTCCCACCGAGGCTGCTACCGAATCACTCCCCGAACCCGACGAGTCCGGCCGCAGACCAAAGCCATCCCCCAACCCATTAATCCACAACGTCCTGACCGACAAACCGATGGTCTCATCCTCCCTCCCAACATCCCCAGCAAGTCGCCTGCACGGCCTGCACGCCCCAAACCCCTCCACCTTCCTAAAAAAAGGCATCCCCCTAACCATGATTCCTGACCCACGCGTCTGCGGCCCCTGGCAACCACCCTCAACCGGCTACCCCAGCATCGACCTCGCCAACGACCCGCGCATCAACTTGCCAAAACTGGTAGATCTCATCAACGACTCCTTCCGCCGCAAGCTCGATCCAAAGGACTACCTAGCGCGCATCCATGGCCGCGTGGCTGGCGTAATCATCGCTGGTGACTACGAGGGCGGCGCGATATGCACGTGGGAGACGCCCTCGACACTGCGTCAACACCAGTTCGGCTCCGCCATTGAATCGAAAGACACGGATTCGCCGCACTGGGTCCCCTACCTCGACAAATTCGCCGTCCTCACATCGTCGCAGGGCTCAGGTGGTGTGAGTGACATCGTCTGGGCCGCGTTGGTCCGGACGTGTTTCCCGCGCGGTGTGGTGTGGAGGAGTCGAACGAGTAATCCGGTGAATAAGTGGTATCAGGAACGGAGCACGGGGATGTGGAATCTACCCGACGGGCAGTGGACGATGTTCTGGACTGTTGAGGGGGTGACGGCGGGGTGGGGAGGCGTTGAGGGCAGGGAGCAGGAGATGAGGAGGTGGGATGCGTATGTGGATGTTTGTTCGGGGATTGAACCGAGTTGGTTGGATGGGAAAAAACAACTTGATTAATTTCAGTTCACATTTCAGCGCAGCACTCACGCTGTTTGATTGCATATCATGTGATACTGTGAGGGATATATACATCTTGCCAGACTAACAGTGCGATAGTCGACCAGGGCAAACAAGGCCATGGACGCGAAACATGGATAGCTGGTCCAGGTTGCCAGACATCTTCCTCGTACACACGAGGTCTCAACACGAATTTTTTTTTCGATTTCACAAACCGGTCACTAAATGCGCGGAGCCACGCACAAGATTGAGGACGACGGTAGTCACGTTGCTCATCATCCTGCGCAACAGCATCGCCACGCATAGAGCCCGGATTGTCCGCGTTGTCCTTATTCGACTGAGCTTCAGCATCCGAGGCCGGACGGACGCTGACTACGTGTTGCGGATGGGCGTTTAAGGCTTTGGGCGCGTAGTAGGAGTGTCCCGTAGGCGTGTCCGAATGATTGCGATCTGTATCCTGACCACGAGTCAATGTTTGAGTCTGGTCTACTTGGCTTCCTGCCAGCGCTGCATTGTCCGTCTGTTGCCCACCAATCTGATCAGAATCCTTCGAGCACACTTGCTTGCCAGCACTGCCCTGCTCTGGTTGATCATGTGCTGATGCAGTTGTGGCATCGACGGGACCCGGTGTCGATGATTCGGGTAAGGCTTGGGCAATTGTGTAATCGGGAAGTCGTGTATTTTGTTCGTGCGTAGAAGACGAACTGAGCCATGTACGCGTCGGTAAATCGTACTTAAAAGTCACATCTGCTCGGCCTCGTAGTGCATAATCACTTGCTACTTGGAGTTGATCAGTGGCGACCGAGTTGGAACGAATAGCCGTGGGGGTCGGCTCAGCGTTGAGCTTGTATTTTGCGTCGATCAATTCCATGGAGGCCCAGGACGTATTCCCAGGCATTTGAGTGATGATTTTGGGTTGCGGGTGGTTGTCGGAGGGATTGGGCGGATTGTAGAGGTTAGCGGCGGTTTTTTGTCTCAGTGCTTGTGTCGATACTATACCACTGATCCTCACTAGTTGTGCCATACCAGTAATCGTTCGAAGCATGAAAGATGAGATCCAAGTCGTCTGATAGGCTGGAGGTGTCGTCCACTTCCTCAAGTTTTTTTATTGGTAGTATCTGTATGCGAGTTGTCGTCCTCGGAGGTTGGTGTATCGTGGTGATCACCGTCGGGCTCTTCCTTGTTG
Organism: Macroventuria anomochaeta; assembly: GCF_010093625.1. Lineage (NCBI taxonomy): Eukaryota > Fungi > Ascomycota > Dothideomycetes > Pleosporales > Didymellaceae > Macroventuria > Macroventuria anomochaeta. The sequence goes on from NW_022985382.1 coordinate 380,307, forward strand.
GCTGCAGTACCCCAGTGCTCCTCAGCTGACACCTCTTGGAAACCCTCTTCCTTGATAGTATTCATATCTGTCAGTTGATCGGTTATGACCTTCTACTCTTCGGTATGATCGACGTCGAGCTCAGCAGTCTCGTGCGCAGCGTTCGCATCGTACTGTTGTTGCGTAGCCGTTTGGCGATTGTCTCGTAGATCTTTCTATATACTTCGACGGCGATGTAAGCACTCCCTTTCTCAGCAATCAATCCTCCATGATATTCGCTGAGATGGTAGCGGAGAAACTCAGGGGTGATATTGCTCTTTGAGACGAAGGTTTGCAAATCGGTCGCTTTTTCTAGAAGTATGCGGGTTTCTTTTAGGACGTATCCGGCCTCCTTCTGACCAAGACAGCTCAGGTCAGGCATGATAAGACGTATGTCTGATTGATCGCTGATGTACTGTAGCCTCCGGTAACGAAAAGAAATGTTGAAAGGCGATGTCGTATATAAGCAACGATAAGTGTGAGGGGGTGAAGAAGCTTCCTTGGCGAGCTTGAGCACAGGTGATGGGCGCCTGCTTGAATAGAGGGGTTGAATCTGGTGGTGGAGCGGGTGTTGATGTGATACTGTTGGATCAGCACACGCATTATGCATTCATAGGCGTAACGCTCGGTCACTGTTGCTGCAGCAGGTGGTTGCGGCCACCCCTGAAGCACTTACAGTGAAACCCGCGAGTAGCCTCTGGATGATGATGTCATTGCCTGCGCGGGATGTGTGTCCAGCATCTGAGCTGCTGTCATCGTTTTTAGCGTTGCCGCTAACTTCCAAAGACCATTATCTTATCATATACTGGCTAAACGTAACGATCCCTCAAGTTCAACCAGTCCGCCAGGTCCAAGTGTATGGTGATGAAGGTAAGATCGAGACTGTGGCGGCTTGTCGTATCTCGTATTTGATCTTGGCCCGGATGTCTGGATTAAGAAGTCCAATGTGTATCTTGCCTTCTCGATGCTTTTCTGCAGTGAGCGGGTCGTCAACGTAGGCATGTTGTGAGAGGTCAGGGATGAAGGAAGCTCCTTTTCATCCCATATAACTCATTTTGATGCGAACGTGATGGTCGAACCCCGAGGCTCCCATGACCGCCAGTTAACTCTTACAATGGAAACCCACAGAGCCGTCGCAAAACATCCATGATCATGATTGTTGTTGCGCGCGCCATTCCAGGCTGCAATTACATTAATAAAGGGTTTCGGTATATACTTGATGAAGTAGGATCGTTGTTCCGCGAAGAGCCGGTACACTTTATACTGTACGTTGTAAATAAGCATTTGTCCACACTAAGGGTAACAACAAACCTGCGAACAACGCACGCTGCCACCTCATTGTATGATCTAGCTGTTGACTTCGGTCCACTTCAGCTCGTTTCCAATGCATTTGTAAGTTGTTTACGAGAACAACGCCTAGGGAAAGCAAAGTAATCACGCAAGGCCCTGCTCTAGCCTAGGCTTGTACTAGGAACGCCTTCGCCGGTTGATATTGCAACGTGTAAACCGCGTATGTGATTTGATTGTGTACTGGATGACCCGAAGTTGAGGGACGGACCATGTCTTAGCGTGCATGTTTCAATCTCAACGAAGCTGACAACTTGAAAAGTTTATTCTCAACTGCAAGCGCTTCTTGGATCTGTCGATGCCCTTGAGGTTTGCCTCGGAGTTTCGCCTCATGTATGAGCTGCTTCGGGGAGACAGAGGGCTGAGGCCGGCGATGCAGTCACGAAGACAGAACAGCCACCTCGGGTACGACCTTCCCTATAGCAGATTTCCTGTAGCAGCTCTTTGTGCATTGTGTTAATGATCGATGAAAGTGTGTTCTTTATCAGCTGCAAGACGTTGGAACCGTGTCTTGCCCTTGCCCCATTCGGATGGCGTGCTTTTGGGCCCACTCGTCACATCGCCAACTTTGACACCCTTCTCTTATCACTACTGTGGCTGACAGCATTCGACATCGTTGACATTGATGGCCCCACATGTTCAAGGCATCAGCGTGACCCTTGTGGCTTTTAGTAAAGGATTCCTTCGCTTATGTCCATGCCCTGAATGAGATGGCGTCACGGCGGGATTGGTGCAAGCGAATCCCGGTCCGCAGTCTCATCACCTGTGACCCAAACAATCCAACGGTCTTCCACGTCACAAGTTAAATGGAAGCCGCCGATGCCATGCCAGGCTCCGCCCCTTATGGCAAAGCTTGCACAAGTTGTGTGAAAGCAAAGTGCCGATGCATAGTGCGAGACGCAGGCACATGTGAAAGGTAAGTCTTGTCCCAAACCGCAGCCAGTCAGCCTCGTCGACATTGTCCTGGACTGATGGCTTGATCTGGCCGAAAGCGAAAAGTGTTGTGGGCATTGTTGGGTCGTCTTGCTATGCAATATGCAAGGAATGCACGTGTGTTTCGGAGCCAAAGCCAGACGACGAACAGCATCCTGGATGACTTTTACGTTAATGTTTAAGTGTCGCTGATACTGATATCTAACACTGCTCTCAGGTGTCAGCGGCTTGGCAAGGACTGTATACCTTCTACGACCATGCGTACCAGAGGTGCGAAGCGAAACACAACATCGAGGAGTTCAGTGCTTGAAGAAAAGCTCGATGATATCGTCTCACTACTTCGCTACCAAAACAACTCACACCATGGACGACTGACAGACACGATCCCTACACCAGGGTCATCTCAATTGTCACCCAACAGCGACTTACACGAGGAGTCCAGGGATTTGGACCTTACCGAGCAAGAGCTTCTCACGTTCCGTAAACACCATTTACCGGACTTCCCTCTGGTGAATATCCCGTCAGACTACACAGCGGCTGAATTGCAGAATCAAAAGCCTACTTTCGCGTTGGCAGTCAAAGCGTTGACGACGAAAGTCGCCTCGAAGCAGGTCATCCTTGGCAAGAAGCTCCGAGAAGTGCTCACCCAGAAGATACTGATTGATGGCGAGCGAAGTCTACCTCTATTACTGAGTCTGCTTACTTCTATAGCATGGTAAGGGTCTTGTTCAAAAATGACTGTTGCGCTACTGATGTGTTACATCAGGTCTCTGTCCTTCACCCACGGAAAGCCTTTTCTGGGGGCGATGATAGGCTTGGCCCGACCTCTCATAAGTGACTTGAAGTTAGACCGTGGTCCTAACTCAGCTCGCTGTCCCAGCTCAAACCCCCCTCATCTTGTAGGCAACGAAGAGAACGTTACCCAAACGAACGCAGGTCGACGAGCCTACATTGCTTGTTTTGCACTCAGTGTGATGTAAGACGTCATGGATCCCTCACGTGAGCCCCACTGACTGATTGTGATAGCATATCCACCACTATGAAGTACGATGCGATGAGATGGTCTTCACAGCTGGACTCCGCTTGTTTCATTCTGTCCGCGCACAGCGAGGTCGAGGGTGACCGCATTCTCGTCGCTCTTGCTCGCCTCGCAAAGGTGGCACTTGAGGCAGGAGACATCTATCGACAAGTCTCGGATGACTCTGAGACTACCATACACCCCGCGTTCTCAATAGCGCCCCTGAAGTGTTCTCTTAACCAGACAAAAGATACGCTCACCCCCGAGCAACTGCAACACAGTAAGCTTTACAACTTCATTCAACGTTGGCTGTTTCCTGAAGTGCAACCTAGGCTCAGTCGTTACGTACCTATATGCTGCAGAAGCAGCAATATACGAGCTGGCCCTGCTCCAGCCACCGACTCTACTCATGCGTTATTCCGACCACAACCTAAAGTGTATTGAGTACCTCACCGGGCTGTTACAAACGTGCAAAGCATGCTCCGAACACTTCCTTGCTTTCGATTTAAGCCACCTCACTGCACCCATGATGATCATGTTCGGTTACAGTGTCAAGCTCTGCTATTGCCTGCTTACCTTGCAAATTAACGGCTGGGACACAGCAATGGCGCGTATGACGATGGATCCGGCTATCTGTTTTGAACGCGCAATTAAGCATTGTGAACAGACGAATACTGCTCTGAAGCTTGAAATAGGTGAAGACAGCATCTTCAAGCAGGCAGCGGAGACTATGCGAGCTACTGCGCCACAATGGAGAGTGCCAGTGGAGCGACACGACCCGTCGCTCGGTCTGGATTCGCTCACATCTGGCACCGACTTCAGCCTCATTGATTTGCCATCATTGGAGTTTTCAGATGACTTTTGGTTGAACAATGCTTGCAACTTTTGAGAGGCAGTTTACGCTGGATCGGATTTCGGATTTGGGATCATCACGTACGCCATCTTTCATTCCCGTACTGAAATGCTGCCTAACGGAATTCAAAGTGTAGCGCGTCGAATATTTTCGAACGCATACGTTATAATGTTACCAAAGTTTACGGCTACTTGCAGCTGCATTTTGTGTGCACGCCTATGGGATTTGATTTGATCTTCTCGTTGGCACTTCTCACCAGAACAAATGTCGCCCGCTTTAGAGACAAAAGCATTGGACGACCAAGTCGGAATTGTTCACCAAGATGGGCGACAATACCTTACAGGCTTCCGACTAGCTATCGTACTCGGCAGCGTTACCCTTGTGAGCTTCTTGGTCCTGCTAGACATGTCCATCCTTGGTACCGTGAGTTCATGACGCCATCAGAAAGTCTGCCACGAATCACTGACCAGGCCAGGCCATCCCTCGAATCACAACCGAGTTCAACGCGCTACCTGATGTCGGTTGGTACATCGGCGCCTACAACCTAGCAGCGTACGTTCTCCGAACGTGCTACCACAGCGAAGTCCAAAGGACTAACACTGCATAAGGGCGATCTTACAGCCACTGTCCGGAAAGCTATACACTAACTTCAGCAACAAGGTACTTCACCTCCACAGCACCTCGCCCACTTCCCATATAGCTAACAATCTCCACAGTACACATACCTTACTTTCACTCTCTTCTTCGAACTCGGTTCCTTAATATGCGGTCTCGCCCCATCCTCTTCAATGTTCATCGGCGGCCGTGTCATCGCCGGTCTTGGCGCTGCCGGCATCTTCAACGGTGGCTTCACCATCATTTCCAGCGCTGTACCGCTTGACAAGAGTCCTCTCTACACAGGCATACTTGCTGGGTTCACGCAGCTCGGCATCGTTGCTGGGCCACTCATTGGCGGTGTGCTGACTGAGCGCGTCACTTGGCGTTGGTGCTTCTATATCAACCTGCCAGTTGGCGGTGTTGTTGCGACATTGTTTGTGTTTGTGAGAATCCCGGAGATCATAAAGAAAGAGCCATTTACCTTCGATCTGGTCAGACAGGTGCTGCCTGAACTCGACCTCATAGGCTTCGCACTGTTTGCACCAGCAGCAGTCATGTTCCTCGTAGCATTGCAGTTCGGCAGTGGGAACACTTACGCCTGGGACAGCGCAACCATCATTGGCTTGACCTGTGGTGCTGGTGTGACAGCCTTGATCTTCATCGCCTGGGAGGCTAGGATGGGCAATCGAGCTATGATCCCTGGCGGCATGCTTCGAAAGCGCATTGTGTGGACTAGCTGCGTGTTCGGTTCAGCGCTCATGTGCTGCAGTATTGTTGCGAGCAATTGGCTTCCAACATATTTTCAGGCTGCCAAGGGTGAGGGACCGATGTTGAGTGGTGTACATATCTTGCCTAGTATTCTCAGCGCTTTGCTGTTCGTTGTCATTACCGGAGCTGCGAGTAAGTGACATGAGTCAGTCTGTGAGGCTGCATAGTGCTGTACTGACGATCTTAGTTACAAGACAGGGATACTACCTTCCCTGGGGCCTCTTCTGCGGTATTCTTACGGCAATTGGCGCTGGGTTGGTCTCGATGTGGACTCCAAAAACGAGCGTGGCCCAGTGGATTGGGTATCAAATCATCTTCGGAGCTGGTCGAGGAGCTGGCATGCAAGTCGTGAGTTCTTTGTAGCATCGTGTCGTCTCATACTGACATTTCGCAGCCCATTGTAGCCGTCCAGAACGCTGTAACGTCGGCTCAGATACCTGTTGCAATGGCCGTACTCATCTTCTTCCAGAACTTCAGTACCTCGGTCGCTGGCGTCGTCAGCAACACCATATTTACCCAGACTCTGACGGCTTCGATTCCAAAGTATGCACCTTCAGTGTCACCAGCTGCAGCACTGGAAGCTGGTTCCGGTGCAAGTGCTGTTCGAGATATCGTACCGGCTGGGCATGAAGAGGAGCTAGATGGTCTATTGAGGGCGTACTCTGACAGTTTGCGTAACGTGTTTTACTTCCTGGTCGGTCTTGCTGTGCTGGCTACTGTAGTGAGCTTGGGGATGGGCTGGAAAGATGTGAAGAAGAAGAAAGGAGATTCCGGGGAAGAAGCCCAGGCGACCAGGAAGAGCAACGAGGTGTAGGAGCATGCTCTTCGATGTGATGGCCAATCTTTCACGCCTTAAGCAGCACCACTTGTAAGACCTCAGCTGTACACTAGTCATGAGGAAACCGCCCTTGGCAAACTTAGAAGGAGATGCTGATCCCTGAAGGGGAAGAGAGTGGCCAGCTAAAGGGCTGATCGAAGGCAAACGTCTGGGTAAACAATGATCTGTGTCGAGAATGTTGACCATGTAGGCGGCCGCGGACATTGGTTCCTTAGCATTTGCAGCGAATGAACGACATTAGTGGTGTCGATGTCGCGTCGCCAAGTTGAGCCGCATTGGCCCCGGTTTGCGGGTGCGGGTGAATGCGATGTCAGCTAGCGCAACTGGTGTTCGCAGGTCCTTCTGGAAGACGCGTAGAAGGATTTTAGTGCGTTCGATACCCTGTCGAGAATCAAATGTCTTTGGATTCGCTTTGACAACTCTCTTTAAGAAGTGCATTATAGTGCTGCGTGCTAAAGGAATGACTGGGTGATTGTACTTGAGGTGAGCAAGCAGTGGAAGTAATTGACCATCTTGCTAGAGTATCGACCATGACCGTACAGACTGGCAAAAGACAGTCGATGCCCAATTTCGAGCCAAGATAACGGAGACTTTGAGGCGTTCTGTGTGGGGAAAGAATGTACACGGCCGCGTGAATTTAAACGTATCGGAATAAATCGGGATGGTGACGACAGATCTCTCATATCCAACCAGTCTTAAGTTTTTCAATGGCCTCGCTCTCAGACACCACGTCCGCCATTTTCGCCTGGATATCGAATAGATTCGCATCATGCACAGCTTTCGAACGGTCCCCGCAAGCCTCACTGACGACCTGTGTGGTGGTGAGCCTGATTCACAATTTTGAACGCCAAGGCCTACGATTGGACGATAACCTAAACACATTGCGTCCAAAGTGCTCGCTCGCACACAACCACTCGTGCTGACACCGCAGATGACCAGCGTATCGATGCCCTTCAGCTGAAGACGCGTGCTGAGGTCTGTGGCGAAGAATGCGCTGGGGTATCGTTTGGCAACGATGAGCTCACCATCCTGTGGCTCTAAACCTGGCACCCAGCACTCCAGGCCTGTCTCGTTTCCTCTCAAGAACATCTTCAGCAGCGGCGCTTTGCGGTAAAACACGCCAGCGTCCGACATGTCTGGCTCGGTGTATTCGACCCGTGTCCATATCAAAGGCACTTTCCCTTCGCGGGCGGCGGCAACGAGTTTCGCAATCGAGGCAGGTGCAGCCGCCGAAGCTGGGTTTTCGCTGGTGTCTAGAGGGCTATCCTTACTCCAGTACGCATTGCAGACGTCGACGAGTAAAAGCGCAGGTTTGTTTCCCCAGCCTACTTTTCCAGCGAAGCCCGACTTCACGTAGCTGTCGTGATCGCTGTGATCGTTCGGAGCCATGATTTTGGTGTTACCCTCCAAGCGTCAGTTACGACTTGCGGCAAGAGGACGCCGTTCCATCCGGTCTAATAGGACTAGCTGTGGCCCCGCCATCAACCTCAACATAGCGCTGAACTGGCAGAGCTCGGAGAGCTCGCACACGCGACGATCGGAGCGACCACTCAGCGTGAAGCGGCTCTGACGGATACTTGTATCCTAAGATTGTATGCTGCCCGGAGCATCAATCACCCGGTACCTCGGGTATCCGCTCATCACCGGTGTTCGAATCTGGTGATTCGGTGCGTGCGCCTTTGCGCAAGGTAAACCATAATTCAACGTGCTGCGGCTTGATCCGTGTTCTCTTCAACGTGTGGCGTCGTATCGACATTATTTGACCGTCTACATCTGGTGCACCACCACACATTTACAGCAGCGCCTGAGTCCGCCTCCCCTCCATATCTGGAGCCTGTCCCGAAATCTTGGCATATGATCGGACGGACTTCCCCACACATGCAAGAGCCCTTGGTGCCCTCGGCGACTAGCGAGTCCTCGGTGTCTCCCAAACCTCACAGCTTCACGATCGCCATGGAAGCAAGAGAAGGGAGGTCAGGCAATGCGTTTGCGTGTGAGCGCTGTAAGGAACCGGCAAAATATTGCATGCGCCTCTCCTAACTTCGATAGGTCGTAAGCACAAAGTTCGGTGTGTTCCCTCAGACACAGCGTCTGTATGCCAAAGGTATGTTTTTCCGGTACTTTTCCGCGCCCTCGGCATAACACGTGCTTCAGATGTCAGAAAGCGCGCGTCGAGTGCATCGAGCATGTTGCACGTAGAAGGCCAGCAAAACCCAGGATAGATGGACAGACGCCCAACAAAATGCGCGACTTCGACAAGAAGCTGGACAAAATATCTGCCATCGTGGCGACAATGGCACCGGTCTCAGTTCTACAGCCCGCATTGCCGTCGGTAACCACCGTGCCCTCTCAATTTCCCGAGACAGCCCAGCGAACATCACCGCCTGCGCCCGCACCGGTGAAGACGTCGCCTCCTGCTTCGAATGCGCCAGTCCTTCCTATCCCCGTTTCCAATGCGGACGATTCTCTCTCCTTTTGGGGATCGATCAACGACACATTGTCGTGCCTCGGCAGACTTGATCCCGTTATCCGGTCGATTAGTTTCGTCCACATGCAAATGTTGGTGGACGCCTATCGGACCATGGCCGACTACTTTCCATTCGTGACTCTGCCAAAGGAGTGCTCCTGCCGCGATCTGCTTCAGCAACGGCCAATGTTGATGTTCGCTGTTTTGACAGTAGCGTCCTACGATTCGGTGCTCCTGCAGTTGACTTTGAGCCGCGAGTTCCGTAAAGTAGTGACAGTCAAAGTCATGAGCGGAGAGAAGAGCTTGGATCTGCTGCAAGGACTTCTTGTCTTCATAGCTTGGCATCACCACTATATGGATGCTCAGGCTGTCTCGATACCCATGCTTTTACAGATCTGCGCTGGCATCGCAGGTGACCTGGTCTTAGACAACCTCTCGACATCAATGAGGAGTCCGTTACACAGAGATGACCCCAGAGATAGGGAGGCAAAACGAGCATATCTTGGTTGCTATTACCTGGCATCCAATATCGGTCTTACTGAGCCTGGTAAAGCTCGCAGCATTTCGTACTCGAGCATACTCCGAACGTATGCATCAGAACTTGCATTATCTTGGGAGCACAAGTCGGACGCAATTCTGCCCATCCTTGTTGATATCTGCCAATTCACAGAAGACGTACAGGAGACATTCATGAGCCAGACTGAGCAGGCTCTGATCGTTCGCACGCAGGTCAAACGTCTAAGTGCGAAGTGGGATAGCATATGTTTGGCTTCAAAGCTGCAAGCCAGCGATTTCAGTAAGTTGCAGAACCGCATTGCTCGGACCATCGTACTGACCACCGCCAGAAACATTGCAGTGGATACAGCTTGCCGCACACACCTACCTGTACAAGACAGCGGCATCAATCGAATTGACTGATCGCGACAGCACGCCATGGGCTTCAGGCTTTCAGCTCTCATTGCGCGTGACCTGCCTTCGTTCGATTGAGCAGTTCCTGGATAACAGCACAAAGCTTCAGTCCAGCCAGTACGAGTTCTTGTGTCTGGTCGACTGGCTCAACCTGGTCTCTACCATAACAAGTCTAAGCAAACTCGCACTGCACTCCTCGCCGATGCCTGGATGGGACACCACAGAGCTACAAGTAGCAAAGTCATTCGAGTACTTCCGCGATCAGCTTGCCTCGCAAATGCCACGTCCACGCGATCCGCAAGAGAGCAATGAAGATATCTTCGAGCGCTTTCGTCGCATCACGGCTGTCATAAAGATGGCCCTAACAAGCTCGTCTGGCAGGACTAGTCCTGGTGGAAGCACCTTCCAGCTTGCGACTGGATCTGGCCGCACCGTTTCGTTGTTGCAGGACCTCCCCTTGCCGAAGATGAATGGTATCAACGGCGACGATAGATCGCATGCCCCTTGGAAGCTCAAGCCAACCTTCGACCTCAATAGCCATCAGTTTCCATGGCGGTTCCTGTCGGGCACAGTATGAAGAAGGACTGCTGTAGTACTCAATACACTTAAGATAATGAGCACGACCACAAGCCTACTCTTGTGCTGCGCAACTAGCCTACGTCGACTGTACGACTTCCCTTGTCACCAGTCGAGACAGGACTGTAAGCTACAGGGATCAAGCTTAGCCTTTCGACAACGGTGAAGGTAAGTGCTCGAGCACTTCGTGATAGGTGCGTGTGACTGATCGATGACAGGAGCCGCGACTAGGGTCAGGGACCTGATTAGTAGATGAACAAGGCTGTGACGAAGCTATACGAGGCATTCCGGAAGGCCCCACTTGAAACGGCAAGACACTCCGGTGACCATGTTTACACTTTCCCGGAACTCCATCTTCGATTTTCTCTCGGTTTACCCTGCACTGGAACGAGCTAGGCTCACTCTTTGACTCTCTCCTCTTTGTCTTCACTTTTTCGCCTCAAGTCGAGGACTATGTTCTCCTTCCACCGATACCCCGCACAGACACTGTCGTGCTGAATGATTCATATGTTACTACGTTAATGTTATTACGTCAATGTTACTACGTCTTCTACCCTAAATATCACAACAGTCTGTCCAATGCTGTCATGTCTATGCTCATCTGCTACCTATCCCTTCCAAGCCTCTGGGCGCTCAAGGCTCAGACGTAGGCAGACTTACTGTACGGCCAAGCAGAATCATTATAACACTTCAGCACAGCCTCCACCAAGCACCGTCGCGAGAAGGATGCAAGATGTTTGTGACCAAATCCCACCACTTATTGCAGACAACACATCGCAAGTAGAACGAACGCTCGTTTCTGAGGATTTGCTTAAGATGAACCACAGGCTCTTCGCTAGAATGACCGCAGTTCAGCCACAACCTTGAGAAACTCACCCTCAAACCCTTCGTCAACCCAGATCGTCCCTTTTACTCAGCCAAATCAGATCGCTTACCTCTTCGCCCCCATCATCTCGCGAGTAACAACTCGACTCGCTCACCTCACCACCTCATCCCCCAACGCACAATGGGTTGTATGTCAAGCACCCCCATAACTGGTCTCGGCGAAGATGAGCCTGCCAGATCCAGAGGTCAACCTGCGACAGGCCATACTAGCCATCATGGTGGTGTATTCGCCATGGGCGGCCCCGACGCCCACGCCGGTACCTGTAGCGGTGGCTATGGCGGCTATAGTTTTGGAGGTGACGGCGGCGGCGGTGGAGGAGGAGGAGATGGTGGAGGTGGAGGAGGGTGTTGAGAGTGTCAGAAGGCAGGGGGAGAGGTGGTAACGGCACGATGCGATGAGGAGGTTGACGTCTTTTTGGGTGGATACTTGAGGGTTTGGGATGATTGGAAGACTGATGTTTGAAGTTGATTTGCCTCGACAATTCAAGGAATTTTAATAATTGGTAATATACATACTTCACATGTAGAAGTGTGCTTCTCGAATATCATCGAATTCACTGATGAAACCAGTGATGATGGTCAGCAAGATCAACAACGCGCATCTTGGCTGTCAGCATTTGAATAAATTGCCATGGAATGGCGACTCTGTGCTATGTGATCGTGATCCTTCTGTGATCTATAAAGTTGTAGTCGTTTGCAAGCACAGCGAAGTATTACTTCAGGCAGACGTTCCTCTTTCTCTTGACAAGGTGCGGCAATCAATACGATTCTTCAAGTGCAAGTGTCGTTCGTTAGATAAAAGAGGGAGTTACTCATACCTTGCAGAGCTGTTCGCGTCAGAAAGAATTCCAATACCAGCTTCCAAAGAGTGATGGGCAGCAGCGGAAGCAGAGGCAGTCGAGGCAGCGGGAGCGATGGAGGGAATGGAGGCGGAGGTGACAGAGGTGGTGATGGCGGTGGCTAAGACGACCAGTTGAATGCTTGATCTCAACTCGTTCGTTTAGGTTTGATAGTTCCGATGGATGATCAATTCGCGCAGTCAAATGGAAGCCATGTCGCTCGTTACTCCACAGCAAATGTTGATCGACGCGATGCAATCCAATCTTATCCATTTCAAGACTTCTTGTTGGCAAAGTCGGTCTGATTTATCGCTATCGATTTGTAATGCTCTTAAGAAGGCCTTTAATTGAAGCATGAGGTGGTGTTTCAAAGCTCAAGCCTGCTTCGTTTCTCAACGAAGACCTGACCGTAGACCGATTTCAGTCAGTATCGCACCAAGTGCATTATACGAACGAAAAGAAGGCAGCAAAAAAGGACGCCCCAAGAGCCTTCGCTATAGAGCGCAGGCAAGCGCAAAAAAGACGACGTTGGCAGGATTCGAACCTACGCTCCCGAAGGAACAAGATTTCTAGTCTTGCGCGATAACCACTCCGCCACAACGCCCAACATCACTTGCTGGTTAGTGCTAGTGATTTGATGAAATTATGGCTTGTGATATAGTATATATCATTATAATCAAATATTGATGAGCAAACGTTTGGCATTGCAAATGCTGTGAGATTAAAGCGGATGAGAGTTGAAGCTTGAAATTGCTCAATTGTTTCGGCAAAAGCGGTTAGGGTACGCAAAAACTACCGGTTCGAAGCTAGACAGTCCGACAGTCTGAACCTCAATATGCCAAAATTAGCCCCCACAGCCGGACCGCGAACCGTCTCCTCGGCACCACACTCTCAACGATGGAGCCTCGTGCATCCATACATTCCCCATACTCTGGTTTCAATAGTCCCGTTCTATACTTGTCGTAACAATGCAGTTGCTTCGTTCTGCATCGTCCTTCATTGTAGATGTGGAACCTTTGTGAAGCACCAGCAATCATCTGTGCGAGCACACCACGACAACGTCGACCTGCGGACTCGACCACCTCGCAAATCGATTCCTCCATCTACACATGACTACTGACCATCAGCAGAAAAGAACAAGGTGCCACTTCTCGGACATCAAGCTGGTGTACTACCTTTGATCCCCGACACCAACCCAGTTCGACCCGCTAAGCCTCACAACCCACGTCGCGATTGGTCCATCGACCTTCCATCTCTCCCACGAACTGCTGACTCCACACACACATGAGCCCAGAATGGCACGCGTGGTCAGCAACGAAGATGCAAACCTCCGCCACGGGAATTTTGCACTTCAGGGGCCCCTGCAGGACGAACGCCATGCTTGTTGCTGTGGGACGCGGAAGTCCAGACAGGGCGGATGAAGCCCGAGGCTGCGGTTGGTTCACTACCAGCGCGCACGTCGGTCTTCGAAGCGTGCAGCATATAGTCGCGATGGTGTCCAGTATGCGTGGGCACGAGTTCCGTCTGCTATTGTTGCGTTCGAGGAACTCATGTCGCGCTGTATTCCATCGGACCACCCAGCTTCCCGTTTGAGCGCTGCGGCTGCCTTCCTTTTCAACAGGATGTCGGCACTCAGTTCGCTCCGCCTGCCGGGTGTGCCAATCCTTCACGCTCATGCTACAGGGGCCGAGTACTCGAGATGGCGTCGTGGCGTGAGGTTCGCTTGCGAGACCAAGGGGACGTGGGGCTTTTGTGATGGAACACATCCAGTGCCCATGCCCAAATTAGGATCAAAAACGGTTTCCTCAACAAGGGCGTCTAACACATTACAATCAAGTCTACTGGACGAGCGACGAGCGTGGGTTCGACAGGATCGCGAAGTCAAACTGGACATCTTCTTTTCGTTGTCGGAAGAAGTTATGGAAGAAGTCCTTCACGCCGGTCCACCACTACCACCATCGAATATGAACGCCCAGGAGATGCTGGCGGCGCTTGATCGCCGTTTCACAGCCTTCAAGTTCGACGACTACCATCACGCTTTCTGCCACTTTCTCAACCTACACATAGATTCGTATGCCAGCCTCGAAGACTTTAACATCGAGTTCCAGACAACACTAGAGGATCTGCGGGACTATGGTCACCCACTGTCCAATATTCAAGCCTGCAGTGCCTACTTTTCGAAGCTCAGGTGTACACAGAACCCTTGGGTAGCGAAAAGGCTCGAGGAGTGGGAAACACAACCCTCTACCCCGAAATTGGAAGACCTGATGAAAGAATCCATACCTTGGACACTCAAGCCTTCCAGTACAGATGCTTCGCCGAAGCTGAAGACCGAGTCAATCCCAAAGGAGCTCGTCGACGACACATCACGGTCCGACACCGACGCATCAAGCATTTCCACTAGCTCCTCGCCCTCAAAGCTGCACTCCCGGCAAACATCCAACACCACCGCGATCACGACCCACTCACTCGAAATCACCATCCACGCTTCATCCGACGACATCGCCCAGATGACCTCCTTCCCCCGACTCCCCGCAACAAAGTACAACCCAGCTGCTGTACCATGCCATCTCTCCACAAAAAAGAGCATGCCTCTCTTGGCCTCTCCACCGCCCATGAACCGCCCTCTCCCCCATCTTCCAAAGCACATCCTCCACGTCTCTCCACGCGCACGCTCAGCGTCGCCACGCATCATGGTTCCGTCACCAAAGGCTAACATCAACTCGCCCAAGAGCTCTACGAAATTGACCCCCCAACCACCGCAACCACAGACACCGTCATTGAGACTGGAGACCACACACCCCACACTGCGACCCAAATCGCCCACACTACTCGACCAGAAGGATTTCGGCCCCAAACCGGCACCAAGCCCCATCACGCCAGGCGAAACGAAAGTGCATCCCGCTTTGCGCCAGACCACCGCCTTACCCAGCGTTTCCTCAACAACTGCAACAAAAACAACAACACTAGTCGTAACCCCACCTCTCCCCTACGCGCCCTTCGAGCCCTTCGAGCCAGAAACCGTCGCCATCCCGTGGCCCTGCACACCTGACCGCCCAACGAGTTCCCTCGCCGACCTACCCACGCAGAAACTGCCCGAACTCGATGCCCTGACGCGCCTTCGCGCCATGTCCGGTGCCAGCACGACCTCGCTCCCACTCACAGGTTCCCGCGCGATCTCGCCACCACGCTTGCAGGACCGCCCGCTGCTGAAGAGCACTGCATCCCTACCACTACGCTCCACATCCCCGCCCAAGACCCTGCAGAGCAGCATGCTGACAAATGAATCTCTCGGTGTACCGATTCGCATGCCGACGTTTGAGAGTCTGGGGGTCCTGCGATGCACGTCGCCGAATGATCTAGTGCCTGGACACGGGAGCGGGAAGGGGATTGAACGGAGTCGCAGTCCCGTGCGCGGATTGGTCGCAAGGCTGAGTGGGGATAGTCTCGAGGTCAAGGAGGAGAAGGGGAGGAAGGAGAGGAAGAAGAGTTGGAGTTTGGGGGTGGGGTTGGGGCGGTTTGGGCCGGGGAGAGGTGTTAGGGAGATTGTGTGATGCGTGGATGTTGTGAAGACCCGCTTTTGACCATATATGTTTGGTGTTGGAGGGTAATGTATAGATGATGCGATGCATCGATTTGAGGTTATTATGTATAGATTGTAATTTCTGTCGGCGGTGTGCGATATTTTGGGCGTGTCTAAGATCATCGTGATCATGCCCCTACAACAAATTTGTCGTCTCGCGTACCGGCTGTTGCGTAGTGGACTGTTCGGGTCAGCAAGATATGCGTAGTTCAGAACGGGAGCTAGAGGCAGGCGAAGATGCAATCGTGATTCATGAAGCCTTCATTCAGTAAGGTCGAAAGTGGTCTATAGGTACACAAGGAGATCATTTGATGCTCCTCTTATCGTTTTTGAGTCCGCGACACGTCTTTGCTAGACTTCGCAGTCTCAACCCTTTGTGGGAGTGACTTCTCATCGTAGTCGTCAGCGCCTAAACCTACTGCGTAGCCCTGACAGCCTTGTCGACAGCCTTGGCGAAGTACTCGACGTTGTTAGTGTTGAGACCTGCCATAGAGATGCGACCGTTCTTAGTCATGTAAACGTGCGAGTCTTCACGCAGCTTCAAAACCTGCTCCTCACTCAAGCCTGTGAAGCTGAACATGCCGATCTGATCTGTAATGTGGTTCCATGTGCCTGGTGTGCCGAACTCCTCGAGCTTGTTGCGGAGCGCGCTGCGCATCTCCTTGATGCGGCCGGACATCTCGCGGAGGTTGGCCTCCCACTCGGAGAAGAGTTGTGGGTCGTTCAGGACGGTCGAGGCAATGCGAGCACCGTATGCGGGTGGGTTCGAGATCTCGGATCGCTGCAGGATGGCGAGTTGCGAGGCCACGCGGGTGACTGTTGACTGCGCATCAGATGCAGGTGATGTGACGAAGTGGAGGCACCCAGCACGCTCGCCGTAAAGACCGAAGTTCTTTGCGTACGACTGAGCAATGCAGAGTTCGAAGCCCTGCTCAACGAAGTAGCGGATGGCCCAGCCGTCCTTGGCAAGGTCACCTGAAGCAAAGCCCTGGTAGGCTGTGTCGAAGAAGGGGAAGTGCTTCTTCGCCCGGATGACCTCTGCGATCTTCTTCCACTGATCTTGTGTGGCGTCGACACCAGTGGGGTTGTGAGCGCAAGCGTGCAGGACAACGATGCTGCCCTCAGGCGCGCTCTCTAGCGCACCGTACATGCCATCGAAGTCGAGACCCTTGGTCTTCTTGGAGAAGTAGGGGTATGTCTTGTGCTGCAGACCGACGTTGGAGAAGATCTGGAAGTGGTTCGGCCATGTGGGGTCGGAGAAGTAGGCAGTGCGCTCAGAGTTGGTCTTGTAGAACTTTTGCAGGAAAAGCGCGCCCAGGTGCACGGCGCCAGTGCCGGAGATGGTCTGCAAGCTGGTGACCTGCGCACTGTGTCAGCGATGTGTCACGTCATGGTGGGGAGAGCGACGCACTCGCTTTTCCTTGATGGCGGGGCTGTCACCACCAAGGACAAGCTTCTGGGAAGCTGTGATGAAGTCAGGCAGACCGGCAATGGGCAGGTACTCGTGGTTGAGATCGGGGTCCTTGCGGAGGATCTCGTCGGCCTGTAGCAGATGGTGAGCAGATAGCTACATCAGCAGCTGCGGCAAGAGCCCTCACCTTCTTCACCACAGGCAGGACCCAGGGCTTGGCATTATTGTCTCTGTAAGCTCCGATGCCCAAGTCGACCTTGTTGCTGTCGGTGTCACGGCGATACGCGGCCATCAGCCCGAAGAGCGCGTCTTCGGGCGCCTGGGGAACGACGCTCGCGTCGAAAGCTGTGGCAGCCATTGGGGCGAGCTGTGTGGATATCTGGGAGAGGCGGAGGCTGGAGGGGGAGGACTGAGAGGAGGAAGAGGCAGGTGAAGCAGAGGTAAGGAGTTGCTTAGGTGAGTCTGGCATGACTGCAACACCTCGAGCACACCACCATATACTTTGCTTTACGTTTCACAGGCCTAACTGGGAAGCCGCGACCGCCCCGCGTCTGCGCTAACCCCCGCAAATGTCTCTAGACGATGCTGCTGGTCAAGGGGATACGGAGCTGAAGAGCCGCTCGAGACGAAAGAGGGATATGATTGAATTATGCATCGCCAGCGCGCGCTCCGGCTGCTTTACTTAAGGGCTGTGGTTGACAGCCGCAGGGACTGGAGCTTAACGTCAAGCCGAGGCACAAGGCACACCATTCTCAGTCATGGTCCGTGGTGATGTCAACAACCCCTCGTGCGCTGTCGACCTCTCACATGGAGCGGGATTGCAAGAAAGATTTAGCTGAGCTCTACGAGGTTACGAGGTTTGCCCGAGCAACCTGCGGCTTGTGGGTCTGCAACGGCCAAAACGCCGACAAGCACGAGGACACACCTGCTATTCCTGGCGAAAGCATCCTCAGAGTGCGCGATTAAGCTAGACGAGGCTGTGTTTGTGATACCATCACATGTTGGGTGTGTACGAGCAGCTGACCGTGTATTTTTGATAACCCAGTCTGTCATATGAACAAGTCCCACAGGACAAGCAGTGTGCAGAAGGCAGACGTGCCGTAGAAGACCATCTGCGCTGTGCTCCTTCTCTCCGTTGCCCGCTTGAGCTCCTTGTTTCCGCTCCCGACATTTTCCGTTGTATTGAACGAGTCCTCTACCAGCTGTTCGATATGCGCAGATTGTATCTCGAGATTGCTTGCAAGTGTTGATTGCAGCTCCGAGACTTCCACGAGCGACTTCTCGGCGGCGCTGTATGCATTGTTAGCGAGACCTCAGGGGCAAGGAAGGGGCAGACCACATACCGAACCTTGTCAAGCTGGTCTTCGTACTGTTTGAGCATGTCTTGGTTCTCTTGCGCGAACAGCTGGAGTTGCTCAGGGTCGAGTTGTTGCTCGATAGCAGCACTCGACTCGTCCTTGGCGTGCGACGTAGTCCCACGGTAGTCCTTCGAGATTCCATCTGCACTGCTTCCACCGTTCATGCCACCATAGTCGTTCGACGGCATGGTAGCCCTTGTCTTGTAGAGCACGCTTTTGCTCTTCTCGACCTCCCTCATAAGCCGTATTTCCATCATCGAGCTCTGGAAGTGACCGCACTGCTCCAACGCATTCTGTAGAGTCCAGATAATGCTCTCCCTGTGTGCCTTTATCGTCTTTGCCTTTGCCTCCTCAAGCTCCTCCTCTGGGCTCTTTGCCGTTATTGCGCCTCCTGCTGCCCATCGTCCTAATGCGCCCAGCCCTTGCTTTGCGCGCTTTCGTATAGCTACTTGCGACACCGTAGTCTGCCGTACTCCTTCAGCCTCTCGTAAGACGTTGATCGCATGGTTTAGCTCTCGCAGCGACTGCTTCGCCTGTGCATCGACCTCGTTACGTTGCACATCGGTGAGGTATATCGAGTCGTTGTCTGTAGACGTAGCGGCATTGTTGGCGCGCGCAAACTGCTTTCGCCTTGGCGGTGGTGCAGTGGAAAGATAACTTTGCCGTATCGATTTGAGGTCTGTGTGAAGCTTCGTAATGTGTGTTCGCTGTTGTAGTCGTTAGCATCACCCCTCAAGCTTGCGACAAGTAACGTGGCCTACAATCCGGTATGCTTCTTTCAGGAACTCGTCCAAGTTCTCCACGCGGAAGACGTATGGCTCGACAGGCTGCGCATTGTGACTTGCCAGCACCTGGTTGAAGACCGGAGTGATGTTCATGGTGCTGTCCTGCGTTTACTTCCATGCTGGCAAGATGACGATGCTCCCACAGTTTCTCGCTTAGCCACTATCGATACGGCGCCTACCCCTGCTCGATGCTTCACCAACACTCCTACATCCACTCCTTAGCGTTGACATTTGACATTGCACAGAGCGAGGGACAGACAGTATGTTCCGTCAGCCTGAGGCGTGGGGTCTTGACGGCTTCACTTCGCTGTGAGGTTGATCAATTACGGAGCGCTTCAACCTAACCCACGTCCGTCATCAAACATGTGGATGTAATTGTCCATGCCTGAGCTACATTCTATTGTCATTGCTTGCTTTAGAATACACTGAGAAGATCCAACGCCTTACGTTCTGCTCCTTGGATCTTCAGACTGCTGAGCTTGGTCCAGACCTTCGCCGAAGAATTGAAAGAGAAGGTACATCAGGCTCCAACACTGAGCTTCCACAGCGTTCCTACTCGCAAGAAACTCCTGAAACTCGACGGAACTAGCTGTCGTAATGGAAATCGTCCGCGGAGATGGTGCGTAGAAGGTACTGCTGGAGGATGACGTTCCTGCTAAATGCGGACCTTCCTTACACTCACTCACAGTCACGTCCGTGTCGAAGCGCAGCTGACTATCCGAGAGCAGGCTCAGCTATGCTGCCTCAGCTCCGAGGAGTGATGTACATCAGGTATCAAGGGTATTAGTACAGCTGTCTGGCTAACCACCTGTAAGATCAGCGCCAATTCGGTATCGCTCATCGCTCATGAGCTTTAAATCGTTACAGAGACCATATACCAGGTACACAGCATATCTATGAATTGGCTGCAGCATCTTCAAGGCTCATGTCGGCCGCGTCAGTCGCTGCCCTGCGCGTAATTTTTGCGGCCTGCTCCTTCACGTCTCACTGTCTGTGCTTCAGTTCCTACCTCCACGAGATGTTTACCCGCAGCTTGACCGAACCGACTGCAGGACCTACGCCACGGTCGAGTGCTCAGACCACAAACACTGGGTATATAAGACTGCCCGATCAGCATTTCAGACTCTCCCATCATCACTCAACTCGAAAGCTTTTTGGCATCGATACAACCACTCAACCCATTCTTCAGCATCTATACCCACTCAACTCTTCTCTTCTACTCCAAAACCCCATTTAACTCTTCTACTTCACCACCATCCACCATGCTCTTCACCACAGTTGCCGCTCTCCTCTTCCCTGTCGCCATCATGGCCGTCCCCGCGCAGAAGCCCGCTTCCGGCGACGACCTGTGCTCGCCTGTCTCCTACATCCTGTCGGAGTACACAATCACCCACAACTCGGACTACACTTTCATCAGCTTCAACATCCAGTCTTCGTACACTGTCGACTCCCGTGCCAACGACCCAATCAAGGACGGTGCGAACTGCGAGGCTGACGGCGCCGTCATCCCTAACTCCAACGAGTGCAACATCAAGGGCAAGGAGACTGACGACTTGGTCTTTGGCCTGAGGAAGGGCTCAACTGATGCCAGCTACCGCATTCAACACGAGTGGAAGTGCAACGAGTAAGTCTAACCTGACCCCTCTCATACCCATTTCCTGGTGCAGTCTATCTGACCTTTCCGCAGCGCGACCTGGACATCCACCAACGACATCACGCTTCCCCCTCTGAGCTGCGACGCGGTTGAGGATGGCAAGAACGGCGACACCGTCCGCTGCACCGTCAAGCCCGTCATCTTCACACCTCAGAACGTTCACAAGCTCTCAGAGGACGACCTGAAGAAGAAGGTCGCCAGCAAAGTCAAGGCTGACGCCAAGCCTACCGCTCAGCCTAGCTCCTAGACTGTCTTCTCGATACGGCAGCACCTTCAGTCGTCCCACTTGGCACCGGCCAGTCTTGTACGCTCGACCAGCTGATCGATCACTGAGACATGGATGATATGAACGTTAGAGTGGGAAGGTTGGCACATCGGTGTTTTGTTTGGCTCTTGCACATTGGCGCTGAAGGAGTGGGCGGCAGCTGTTTCGTTTGTTTCCCTTCTGTTCCCGTTATTTTGTTCGTACCTTTCACACCAAGCACACCTTCCAGGAAGGTGGTACTCACGGTTGGAAGGCCCTCATGTTGGTGGCGCAAAAATTTCATTATTCCCTTCTGTAGACTAGACCTTGCACTAATACTTGCTTCTTCCAACCATATCGCTCATGCTGTCCTTTTTAGTAAACTCTTTCCTATGCTTCACTGTCCATCTCACTTACTGCTCTGTTGCTTCGCGGGTACCTTCTCTTCTTACGGATATCGACCACAGATACAGCAAATGACGTGGGCTTAATAGTTGCGCTTTGATGTTTGGTCCGACCCAATGATGCATGAGACCAAGCATATCTTCTTACGCAACCCAGCATTGTCAAGCTCATCTTGAAGACCAATCTTACCTCTCAGTGTACATGAGATGTTAGTGCCAGTGACAGGCCAGAAGCTGTAACCTTGCGAGCTTCTCTCACCTCAACTAGCTACATAGGCTTGCGTACGCAAGCAAGGTCAGGTCGGCTATTGGAGTATCGACTTTTGTCAGGTAGCGATGCTCCGCGATAACATTTTGCGGAAATATCCAGTCAAGCGCCAGCCGTGAGCGCCCAAGTCTTTCATATTCGGGCTCTCGTAAGCTGCATTTTAGTGCCGAGTTTTCCTTGCTCACGACAGCTAGGTAGCTATGTTGAACGTAGTTCGAGTTGAGTGGTTTGGAAATCCTGATCAGACCCATGGGTATTCGTGACAGGGCGAAAGGAAGCAAGCGGGCTATCCTGAAGGAAGCGGGAGGCAGATTGGTGATAGCGAGATATGTGTCTTGGTACGTATGGGTTCGGTTAGAACATAAGAAGACTGAGATGCTGGGCCTCGAGAGGCCAAGGTGAGTGGAATATAAGGTGATGGTGGGAAGGTGTGTCACTGTCTGCTGAGATATTGGGTTTACGTGCGTGAATGTGGATGATATCAAAGACAGTATGCGAGGACAGACGCGGAAGCATCGCTTGGAGATTCTAATGAGTAGTACGTGTGAAGGTGAAGCTTCTGATTCTCGACTGCTGTTGTTGGGTACGAGTGAGAATTCATGGCATGCTGGTGCAAAGTTATATGTACATAACCTGGGGCGGCAGGCTTTCGAAGGCATTCGGTTCAGAGGCTCAAAGATTTAAGTAGGTAAACTCGGAAAATTGGTCTGGATAAGTCTCACGTGCATGAGCATACGTCTTGGTCCATGGCGATACTGGTCCGTACCGATGATTTGGATGACTAAACTCACACTGCCCTAAAGGTTCACATTCGGTGAAATGAAGCGACTTGCATATTGTGTTGGGATGTTGGGGAGACATGTTGTGGAACAAGCGAGCTGGATGGTCTGAGGTCGAAGCGGAGGGTTGCAGTGCAGTGAGAGGCGAGAGGCGAGGGGCTGACAGGATATGATTTGTTCCTGAGAGTCGGTAGAATCGATTCGGTGTTCTTTTCAGTGTCCTCGGAGCGTACTCACGTAATGGGCTTCTCCACGGTCACGTCCGTTCAAAATTGATACGATAGTTGTCTCGTCTTCAGGCAATATTCGAACGATGAGTTCCACCGAGATCTGCCACCCTCAACTTCTTCTGTGGGAGTTGATGAGGCCGTTCAGGCCCGATTGCCAGCCACCGAATTTGCTGAAGCTGCAGATGGATGCACGGAACAAGTTCCCCAGAAACCTAGTCTAGTTTGTAGACAGTTCTTGTTTCTTTACAGACATCTCTTATCTGTAATCCAGCATCTAGGATATCGACAGGGTTGCGAACACCGCTGCTCTTTCATGACCAAGCCTTTGACATCATCCGCATTGGTCGGAGTCGCGCGCTGTCAGTTGGTGCCGTGGAGGCCGTGGAGGACTGGAGAGATCAGCAGCGAGGTTGGTCGGACTCAACATGTTTGAAGTTCTAGAATCTTGAGATTCCCCACCGAAATCGCCATGAACAACCAACAACGCCCAACTTCTTAGACAACCAATTTTCTCATTCGCTGGCATCGTAAAAAGCGCCCCGCAATGAGCACAGCGATCAGAAACGGTGCATGAGCCGGTGACGAAAGCATTGCGCAAGTACGTGATTTGCTTATCGATACCGGTACAGCCTATCGATATCGGCACGCCGCCGACACCATACTCGTGGTGCATTTGTGGGCTCCTTGACGCGTGTGTGGGTGGAAAACTGGAGAAGGCGTTGAGCTGTTCATGCAAGGACGCGCCAAGTGCACGCGAAGGTGAAGGAAGTGGGGATTCTAGAACGCAAAACTACTGCAGGAAGGCGAAAAGTCTGTCGCAAAGGCCTGCGTCTGAGTGTTGAAGCGGCGCGTGGCTGCTAACGGCCTGCAAGGCACCGGCATTTTGCGAGACGAGAAAGGTTGCCGGGATGCGATTTCGAGGTGCGAAGGTTGATGGTCGTTCTTGGCTTCCAGAATTTGGAGGAAAGCCACGTGAGGCCGACCATGGTACGTATGGCTCTGGACATTTTGACTGTAGTGGGCGGAATCCGCCTGTCATCCCGAGATCTGTGTTCTCAGGCATGATTGGAAAACCATGATGATCTTTGGAAATTGCATAAAACTGTACCATGCAATGCGACAGGCTACGCAAAGTCAATGAACTGGATCTTGGAAGGGTGCAGAAACGGCTGGTGGGATGCTTCTTGCAGCAGGAAACAGCAGTAATTTGATGGACATGTCGATCACAAAGCTTGAATCTTCATCCACTCCAACGGTCTATATAAGTTGAAAGAGGAATGCATGAGGTTGAACATAAACAGTCGAAACACAATGTTTATTTTGAGCGGGTCTGAGGGTGTGGTGTTGTTGACAGGTCTCTGCGGATGTCTCGAACCTTATCCTAGATCGCGAAACAGAACATGAAGAAAGGGGTCCTCATAAGACACCGAGCTGTTCGCACGGGGTAGCGAGCGGAACTCTGTCCAGTTGAGAGCGTGAGGCCGCAGGACGCGTCGTGCGACGCGAATAAACTCACGCAAGCGAATAAGCGAAATTGCAGAGGCTCACATCACAACAAATCGAGTCAGGGTAGCACGGCAAGGCGAGCAAATTGAGGAAGTAATTTGAGTAATAGCGACAGTCTATATTGTTTTCGACTACAGGGGCACGCACCAAGCCTGGGACATCTCCTTTGTCCGTCTTGAAGAGGAAGGAGGCATGCTCCTGAAGAATTGAAGAAAGGAGAAACCAATCCCGCTAACCCCAGTGAGGGCCAGAACCCCAAGATGGTATATGTCATGACATCGTGAGATAAGAATGTGACCAAGAAAAGAAACGCCGATCCATGTCTATATCGCAATGGAGTTGTCGAGCGAAGTAGAAGTCGCAGGGAGGAAGTGGAAAACAAACACAAGCAATGGCAGGGTACGCGTCGATGATGTTGGTATGAAATAATATTATTGCCTGCGACGCTGTCTGCCTCGTCATTACTTGGAATGATATCGATTCCATCCCTCTCCTCTCTCTCCCTGGGTATATCGCGAAATAGGTATTTGGATTGTCGGTAAAGAATATGCGACTACACGGTCTTCCAACACCTAACATGCCAATCATGTACAAATTGACAAAATGGCAAGATTTATGCGTGGAAGGGCTGGTGACGGCGACCGTGGCCGTGAGCGTGCCTCTTAGCGTTGATGGTCTCGTACGCGGTAACGTAGACGACCTCGGTCTTGGTCTTCTGGTTGTTGACCTGCTCAGCCTCAGGAGCAGGGGTGACAGCAGCGGCGGCGACTTTGAACTCGGTCTCGTAGCTGTCCTCAGTGGAGGAAGCAGCAGCGCTGGAAGTGGCTTGGGCCGTGGAGGAAGATGCCTTCTTGGTGGAAGGAGCAGCAGAGGACTTGGGAGCAGCGCTGCTGGCGCTGCTGGCGCTCTCACCAGGAGCCTCTCCACCGCACATGTAGAAGTCCATGCTCTGGCCGGGATCGCAAGTCTTGGTCTGGACGTCATCGGCAAGGACGTATGAGATCTTGTTGCAAGAGGCAGGGTCGTTGCAGGACATGACCGGGCACCAGGAGTTGTCGGAAGAAGCCTTGGTAAAGCCAGTCTGGTCACCAGCGACTAGGTAGTAACCCTCTTGCCTGGTGGGGCAGTCGGCAGTGTCGGAAGGGCAGTCAACGTAGGAGACATCGAGGTAGTTGAAGTTGAAGCCAGGGGAGTCCCTCTGGATGAAGTACTCAAGCTGAGTGATGTCGTTGCCCTTGCACTGCTGGGACTTAGAGATCTTGATAGAGACACCGACGGATCCACCCTGGGCGTTGGCGTAGTTCTCCCGGTAGGTCTCGCCAGTCTTCAGGGTGACCATCTCATCAGTAGGGCAGCCGTCGCCCTTGTAAACGGACCAAAGGTGAACGTCGTAGCTGCAACGGTTGTGAATACGAGCCATGGGCTCGCTGGCATTGCACTCTGAGTTAAGCTCGACTGCGCTCCTGACGTTGGCAGTAGCAGTAGCGATCATGGAGGTCGCGACGGAAAGGACAGTAATGAGCTGCATTTTCGCTGGATTTGACCGGATTGTTCGTAAAGACAGTTGACGACTTGTAAAATAATCGATCGAGAGAGTGACTGCTGAACACCTGAAGGAGTGAAGTTATTCAGCAAAAAGAATGCGGGTTGACAAAGTCCTGCTTGTTGCGGTAGGGGAGACTCGGGACGCCTGGGGGATGCGAAGTAAATAAGATGGCTGAATCTTAGCACATGCAGCCGGGGCCATTCGCGAACCCACCCGCCATGGAACGAGTCGTCGCTCATAGCGTAGGCTTGTTCAAGACGGTGCCAAACGTCGTGGCTTGTCCGGAGAACAGGCGCGGGAAAGCATGCGTAGCCCCCCGAACGGCAAGACCTTAGCCAGACTCAGCAAAGAGTATACCAATCAGACGCGGCTTGTGCCTGATCGGCAGAACGCTTACCATGCACATGTTGTAATTTAGCCTAGAGGCTGTCGGGAAACCTCCAAAAGCAGAGTAAATTACGACCAGGATGTGACCGATCCAGAGTCAACTTGTTTTTGTGGTCCCCAGAAGTCGCAGAGATTTCAACTGAAACGAGGCAACATCTCGGGCGCATTCGTCCAAGTCCACCTGAGATGCCGGCGAAACAGTTGTTTGGTTGGCAGATGTTGGGACCAGGGATCAGATTCTGTAATTCTAGAATCGAACAACACCTTCCGTGTGCTTCATGATGTTTTGTGAGAATAATCACCAATGAAGCCTTTGGTGAGCTAGCAGTTGGCCTTAAACGTCTGCAATTCCGCTTGTCAAGCCGCCAGGCCTTGGAAGGGCTCTGTCTCGTGACTTGATTTTCATCCCACGTCGGCTGGCGGCACAAATGCAGAGCGATTGCTGCGCTGTTCATAGCGATCAGGGTGATGCAAGAGCATGAGTAAAGGCCTGTCTTCTGCTGAAAATACCGTCATCTTGCAGCTCCATCGTGATGACCCTCGTGGTTGTGCCAACAGCAAAGCTCGTGTCAATAAGCGCCAGGCCGGCGCAGCGCTGTCGCTGTCTTTGACCACTCACGGTGAGCTCATATCCACAAGTAATTTCCTTTGTCCGCCAAGATGAACTCAAGATGAGATCAATAAAGTGCTGCGAACAGGCGTCATTTTCCTTGTCGACAATTCTGCTCCCCCGCCAACCGCTCCGATTGCCATGGCAGGCTTGGACTGTGGAGCTGAGCGCTGCGACAAGAGGTGTGGTTGATGTCGTGGCACCTCAAATTTCCATGTGCCGCGCAAGCGTCAAGAAGTTGCGACTCGTCGTCTGTTGTGGCCCTGCAGTCTCGCCCGCAGGCGTAATTTAGATTTTGCTTTGTTGGGCGCGGCAGAGTTGCTTGTGTTGAGGGGAGCAAAGAGAAGGGTCCAGTGGTGGCGGCTCGCTCACTGCGTCACGTGGAGAGCGCTCCTTCCTTGCCCCGGGGTGTGCATATCTGCGTTGACCAGGTCTGGTCGACTATGCCAGCACTTCTCTCTTGGACTCATCATTGTCAGAATTTCGGTCGCTATCAGAGTTGATTTATCAGCATTCAGTCGAACAACGCACACGATCTCTCGTTAAGCGGTTCAACACCTGCCGTGCCACGCGTCGCGAGGGCGTCGTCACCACATAATGGCGAAGCAGATGTTGTCCTTCCCACGCGCATACGCACTGCCTTCGCATCTGACCACAACGAGAGCCTATCGAGTGCCTTGGAGTCTGCTTCACGAAGCTTGCGGGTTGTCATTATCTCGCGAAGTAACTTCCGACTGCTTTAATTTGGGAGGCCAGTCGCTCGAACAATTGGTCTGTGAGAAGCAACAGACCCTGCGTCAAACTGTATGCTCAAATCTGCAGCGGCGTCATTTTGTGCATCAGCCGACCGCAAGCAAACTGTGGCCAAATTCCATTTTTGAGCTGGCAGACAGAAAGAGCACAGAGAGTACACCGATAAAAACCTTATCAAAGATGCCCGACGTCGAAGCAAGCGTTGACTCGGTGCAATGTGACTTGGACTACTCAGGACTACACACGTGTAACCATTGACCCTTGCGTTGCAGTTTGTGGCTGGCTCGTCTAGCTCTGTACATTCGACTTCAGGTGTAAGAAAGGACACTGCGTCTCCACGAGACGACATTGCTGCGAATCACGATCGGTGTCCAAACCAAAGGTATACATTCCTCACGCCGGAAACCCATGTCTATCTATTCTGGTCTAGAACTAGAGACATCAATCGACCAGGGTATCAGCTATTGTTTGCCCTTACGGATGACATGACGCATACCTCCAGCCTTGCCATGAGGCCCCCAACTCGAGACTGTTGCACGCCACAGCATCGTTGTCTGTATGGATGCTTACTTCCGTTGAACCGTGTCGAATACCTATCTTGATCGCAATCATGTCTCACACAAGCTGACCGACACAGACAGCTTGCGTACAGCACCGGGCCTCGAGAGCATAGGAGTCCAGTGTACTGGCACAAATAACTCTTCGTCGGTGCATTCAAACATGCGTTCGATCCACCTCAATATACAATGAGCCATGGGCTCTCCACAAGATGCAACAGAATGTAGCAAATGAGTGCACTCGGCTGCTCAAGAGCACATCGGTGAAGTCGCCTTATGTTTGTGTCGATCCGAAAGTACGGCAACGCCCTGAATTCGATGTTGAGTTGTCCATGAAACCGGCAGCATGAGCTACTGACGCATGCCTATAGCATACAACTTCTCACTATTGCTGAGTCGTCGAGTCACTCCACCACACAATGGCTTACGCACTCCAGTCGTCTTACCATATCGGATACCTATTGCAGATAAGATCTCTTATACTGTAGAAAGACCGCGAGGATCGCTTTGATCTGATCAACAGCATCCCTGAACTCGGCTGATCATCTGTCATCCAACCTACTTGTCAGTGTCGCTGTACACTCGAATGTGTTCCGAGTTATCCCATCGAATCCCGGAACGTGGCCGTAAGCACCTACGCCTCAACCCGGCGGACCGGCATGAGTGACACCTTGGCGCCGCAAATAGCGCCAGAAAGCATGTTTTGTCCCCTCGGAGCATTCTCGCGCATGAAAAAGCATAATTCCTATTGGCCAGCGGTTGAGCATTATCGACATTGGGCAGCATTGCTAAACTTTACTCGGTATATCCGATGCATATGTCTTCAACGCACGAGCGCTATCCCCCGTCTTACGTCGATCTTGAAGCCTATTAAAGCTTGACGTTTATCGCGACTGAAAATCGATTACACATTTTCTTGAGCATGCACCTGCTCGTTCGAGACTGACTTGAGGCATGTTTCCACATGCAGACATATGGAGACTGCTATGCATCGATCCTCTCTGCATGAAGCGTGTAACGGGTTCGCAGCACTCATACATGTACTTCATCCTCAGACCGAGACACCACCGAATTCCGGGTTCGTAAAGCCCATGACCATGGCTCTCATACGATTAGATCCGAGCCGCAAACCCTATTCAGAGTTTGTACGTTCACTCTCAGCGGCTGTTTCAAGGCCTCACATCACGCCACGCAGTTGCAATCCTTCAGGCCCGAAACCACCACTATAGCCCGCCTCCACCGATCATGATCATGCCATCTTCCTGTACTCGACCACACATCCGCATTCCAAGTCCGCACCCGCGGACGCTTCCAGCGGAAGAGTCAGACGGCTACAGCCACGGCCCGACGAGCGGCCGCGGCCCGTCATCGGTGTGAAGAAGTGAGGGTACAGTTACCGCTCACCAGGACAGGCCATGTCGTTGACGTGTCCTCAGTTGCTGCATATCAGTCCCCGGATGTGGTGTTGCCTGCATTGTATGCGGATGGTCAGGTTATGTATGGATCAATGCAGGGGTTGTTGTGTACCTTGTCAACGGCTTCAAGGTACAGCATCGTTCTGCGAAAACAGCAACATCTTGAAAGTACGAAGGGAGACTGACTGTGTTAGGGATTTTATGAGCGGATAGTATTCGACTTCATCGAATACTTGATGCAATGAGTACTCTAAGGTTAGCAAAGGCCAGAATCTGAGTCCACAGAATGCCCCAGACTTACCACGAGGCGGACTATGTTAAGAGGAACTTAGCAGCTCGTGCTAAACTCGGCAGGCAAAGGTGGCGCAAGCCAACAATTGCCGAACTGTGCATGAAGCGCTGCTGCCGCCATCAAAAATGTGTCGTCGAGTCGTGATCTGTCTAAGTTGCTGTTCGGCATGCCGAACGGGACGTTCGGGACGTTTGCTAGGGTGTTTGGGTGGCGTGAATGTCGGTGTGCTCGTGCTAATCCGGAAGGCTAGCGTCGCCAACGAACATTCAATTGACATGTGTCTCCAGTAATGCGCCTAGCTGTTTCGACAACGCGCAAGAGTTTTGAACCGGTTCGCCGGCTTGGACGTACTATCTACTTGGTTCAAACTTTACAGATGCCCAGTGAGATGCCACGAATGCACCCAACAGAGCTTCTCATTAAGACACAGGGCTAGGTACAACGGAAGGATGCAAACAGAAGATTAGAGAGTACAAGATGTATAGACCTCGTGAATAACCTAAAACAAACCGTAACAATTGACTTTTTGCGATATCCGGGGTATCAAGCAATGTTCAAAACTCCAGAAAAAGAAACCCATGATTTGACTCCCGCGAGATAAATGTGCTCTTAGTGCTTCTGAACCCCAGCCTTTGACATGAGGAGGCCAAGCCGATATCTTCAAAGTGCCCTCAACTGATATCAACCGATCTCTCAGCCACACCCGACCCGGGAATATATGTCCTACGACGTTGCGGTGGACGCATGCGATCGCTGGAAGAAGAGACCGTGGTGGCAGCTCCAAGGGATTCGTGACTAGAGGCGGCTTTTAACCGGTGACGTAGGCGAACATGCTACGGCGCCCTCTGTGGACCTATCCTTTTGAGTTCCATCTCGCTATTGATCGTCAGCTGGATGAGTGTTGAAGAGGCTTTCGAGGTGAACGAGTAACATGACGATGTGAAATGGAAGATGTAAGTAATTCATCACTGTTGCCGCGAAAGAACAAGAAATGGAAACGCACTAGATCAGTGTCGCATTCTTTGGAACCTGCCCGGGGAAACCACTAGAGGGAGTCTGGTCAGCTGTTGCGTTCAAATATCCGCTGTCTCGAGTTTGGCTTTCTGGTAGAGAAGTGTGACGTTTCCAGTGCCAAGTCATGTTGGTGTATGGAATGGTGCGTAGAAGAGGCCATCTCCTGGAAAGGTCTGAATGAGAGGATCGACTCACTTGACGCCATAGCCGTATTCTCTGTTCAGCTCATTAGTGATGCCCGAGAACTGCGTCTAGTGAATAGCTGTTTGACTTACGGAGGGAGCTTGAACCTTGCCTTCTCGTTCAGTGCCATAGGCCCCACCTCCTCACTGGGATCCGCAGTCTTATAGTCGCCTAGGATACCTTTGTCCCAGCCTAGTTAAGCCGTGTCAATTAGTAACCATCACAATTTATGCAGAGACATTTATAAAAGGACGAGGCATGAGCGAGAGTCGCAAAAGTACACACCTTTGAGGAGACGCCCGGCACCAATTACTGTGACAGTGTCACCGCGCCCGATAGACGTATCGAATCTGACAGTGTGTTTAGCGTGAGAGCCCTCTTTTAGGCGCAAGGTAACATTGAACTTACTGGACGCCCTTCTGGTCTGGTTTATTTGGATCGAGTATCCACCCTGCAGGTTGTCAGATACTGTGCTGTCACTTGGTAGTAATCTTTCACCTGTGTACTCGATTGCGACCTCATCGTACTTCTTAACAAGTTGTGATCTGTCTCCTGCGTCGATGATCGTCTTGTTGATAGCCATGGTTCACAGCAAAGAATGTCGTTGTTATGAATGTGAAGGCCTATGTGCAGCCAATGATGCTGATAGCGGGCCAGTGCGGAGCTAAGTGGGTCGTTCAGTCGGTGTTGTTGCTGGGTTGGTGACTACCTCAGATCTGAGGAAGGTGCAGGTATATATTAGTGATGAGGAAGGAAGGGTCCAAGAAGTACGTCAGTGACGATGACAGGGTCCAGCTTTTAGTAGTCGAGGAGGGGCCTTAGGAAGGTACAATCCGGAGGCTCTGTGTGCTCTGTGGGTAAGCTTGGACATCATTGCTACTCAAACCGTGAACGATTTAGGTTTAGCAAAAGAGTAGTAGAACAAAATGACTTACTGCATTGTAGCAAACAATTCTTGGCCCCTCACCGATGCACCTGTTTCACACCCTTACACTGAGACGTGGCCGCGGCCGATGAGCCACAGCCGCTTTTAGGGCCTGTCCGTTTCTTAGGGAACTGTGCCCGATAATCAGGCCTGTCGAAGGTCGGAAGTGACAGCAGGTCTAGCCCCTGGATCCGCTCATCATATGCACGTATCTTGGTTGACGCGCGATCCGAGCTCCACCAGTTGACATGCTTGAACGACAGATGTGTTCCTTTCCCGCGTTTGCCGGGCGAGGATTTCGCTTCCCGCCTCGATTGGGCGTCAAAGCAATGTCTTGTCTAAAGACGGTTAGCACCAGGTTGCCATTATCGGTGTTTGAGGGGTCGAAAAGTGCTGCGGCGCGGGAATGCGATGTTCTGTCGTTGCAAAGCAAGGTGGGGTGGATCGGTGGGGTGCCAAAGACTGGTGATACAACATCTAGCTTGCAAGTTGCGGTATGATGGTTCGACAAGTCAGCAGCAACGCAATGGGTCTGTGGCGCTGTCGTTTGAACTCTAAAGCCGCGAAGAGGAGCCAATTGCCGACACATGGGCATTTGTCGTCAGTAGCCGTGCCAAATCGAATCAAGTTGAAGCACTGTCAGGCGCCACAAAGTTCCGAACCTGTTGGATGGGTATCAATGCGTGCGATTTCACGGTGCCTCAATTTAGCGTTTGAGTGAGCTTAACTTTCGGGGCTTCCTCGAACGAAGATTGCATTTGGCTGTTCCTCCCTTCGCTTGACCTCAGACATAGCGCAGGGAAGCTGTCGTACAGCCAATGTCTTTACCACGCAACGACTGAATGTTACACTAGCGCCGTAGAACGGAGAAGTACAATGTTGTATCATGGAAGCTTGAACGGTCAAGCTAGCATGTAATATATCGAAGGACCGAACGTGCAAGCGCTCATCTCCGGCATCTCGTGGATGTACTGCATCATGAATTCATTAGTTCAGGACAGTGACACCTTTGTTCGAAGGTTTATCAGTAGGCCGACATCAAGTGGACGGTGTAAGTGGACCCAAGAACCCGGCCCTAACCTTCGCTCAAAGCGAGCCTCTTTCGCCAATCACATTTGGAGCGGGTAACAACCCGAGTTCCGCACCAGCTCCAGGTCCGCAGGAACCGTGAATGGGCGTTGCGTCCCTGAGGAAGCATTGGTTATCGTGCTTCTCGCGGCAAGCATAAAAATACTAGCCTTTGCCATGTTGCGAGGCCACACCGTCATCGATGGCGGAGTGCCGACCGCAGCTACTTCACTTGCTTGCTCGGTAACGCTGCAATTATCAGCTCACGGTACGCAGCCTGAACATGCCACTTAGAGCCTGAGCTGTGGTTCGGAGTCCAAACAATGCGTTCTGGTATCACGATCTTCGCTGATGCGAGCGCTTGCAGCGCCAGGTCT
The DNA here is from genome assembly GCF_010093625.1 of Macroventuria anomochaeta. Classification (NCBI taxonomy): domain Eukaryota; kingdom Fungi; phylum Ascomycota; class Dothideomycetes; order Pleosporales; family Didymellaceae; genus Macroventuria; species Macroventuria anomochaeta. The sequence goes on from NW_022985382.1 coordinate 413,704, forward strand.
TTGAAATTCTGCACGAGTTCGATTTCCCATACGGAAGTCAACATCCGAGGACTCCTTAGCAATGGGCATCGTCGTTGAGCTATCAGCCTTGCAATGCATGCTACAGCCACTGATGAGACAGCCGTTGAAGTTCTTGCAATGCCATTGCGCGGAGATTGGTTCCGGTGGTCAGCGGCAGTGGATCTGTGGCGCCTGTCGCGGTGCTCACAAGACCTTCTATGGCAATTTCGACCAAAACGGTAATTCCGCCAGGTCGGCCATTGCAATGGTAGAGAAGCCTGCACTGGGGAAGCGGCTATCTATCCGGTCTCCACAACCTCTCGCAGCGAAATGAATCTTCTCGACTCCGGTCTTCTGAATGTATTTCAAGAGACGTGGGTAGTTGGTGCCAATTTGCTCAATACCATGACTGTCGTCAGAAAGCACGAAACCACCTCCTATGCTCAAGAACATCTTCGTAATGGGTAAGCAAGGGTATGGCTCAGCCAGGCCTTTGCGCAGTCCTGCGGAGTTGAACTCCAGCAACCCGCCATAAGAAGCGATATACTCCAGGTTGCGCTTCATCCTTTTCCATACCCCCTCCATGCCTTCGAATGCAGTATCTTTGTGGTCGCTCAAGAGGCGTATAAGATCGAAGTGGCCCACAACAGGCGGCCGAAGTGCTTGGAGCATGTCATACTGCTCATCGAAGTAGTCTTCGAAAAGCTTCTCATCCGTGCCACCTGCCTTTTCTCGAGCTTGCTCGTACATCGCGCGGTCGAAGTCAATCGGAATCGTATGTGTGTGGTGGATGGAACCCATGAAGAAGTCGAAGGTGTACTTGTCGAGAATACCTTGGATGGTATCGAGCGATGACGGTCGTATCCATTCGGATTCGAAGGCGATCAAGATCTGTATCTGGTTCGAATAGACGTTTCGTAACCGTACAGCCTCAGTGTAGTAATCGTCGAACAGCTTGACTAGGCTTTCCTCGGTATGACTACCTGTCTAGCAGCCGGACTAAGTATGCGCATCATCACATGTACATCGAGTAAACGTACCTCTCCTGGATAGAAGTCCACAAGTGCCCTTGGGATGTGTTCGGTCAGTGCAAAGCTGTGGAAGCCTTTAGCTATTGCAGCCTGGATGACCTCCTCAAGATTGTTCTTCGCATGGCCGCAGAATTGCCCCGAGTGGCTATGATGAGAATGTGGCATCTGTGTACAGTATTGTTAGCAGTGCACACTGCAATTGATTACCGGCGAAATGAAATCCAAGGTTTGATGACTCTTCGATCCACTGTAGAGCTGTGAAGCGAATTACAACGGAATAGCAAGTAGATAGGAAGCAGCCAATACGAAGAGAATCAATATATATAATTATGAGGATACTCACGTTCTAGGATCTGTCAAACACCAAAGTGCATAGATTGTCGCGTCGCGGCTCACACCACAAACGCGCCAGAAGCTTTCCGAGCGATGATGTCAGCTGGACCCTCAAAACCCAACCCCAATTGGTGCTCTAGCGCCGTGTGCTTCTCCACCACTCGAATTGCGACATTGAAGGTAAACATACATCTTTTTCACGTTACCATCAATACCAATAGCTAGACTCTATCATTAGAAGCTGTAGGTCTGATTAAAGTGAGTCACACTAAGCCGCCCCCCTTGTACTGACCAAATCACAACATCATCAATCAACTGTATCGTACCGTGGTAACATGTTCAACTGACTCAGTTCGTACAGACTCACTACTCTGTACACACGATTTCGAATTCCATAAGAAAGGTAGGGACGTTGGATGAAATCTCATCCCATTGTCCATACTATATACATCAGTCTAACACCACACGTGGACCTACCTGTTCTTCACACATCAACCATCTTCGTACCAAACCTCTCCTTAACATCAGGTCATCCTGCACACCTCAAAGCTTTATACGCACTTCAAGTTTCATAAAGCATACCAAGTCGTTCTACACACATCAACAACCCTTACTGACCCAGCAAGCTCCAAACCCACCAAATCGCCATCTCAAACCCCAGGACCACAAGACATAACCAACATGTCACTATCAGAAACCCCTCTCACCACGCCCACAACCTACTTCGGCTACGGCTCCAACCTCTGGCTCCACCAAATGTCCATCCGCTGCCCAACCTCTCAATACCTTGGCGTCGCGCGCCTCCCGCACTACACCTGGCTGATCAACGACCGCGGCTACGCCAACGTCGTGGAGAACACGAACACCTCCCAAACCTACTCCGATGAAGTCTACGGGCTCGTCTACTCCCTCCTCCCCTCGGACGAGCGCCGTCTCGACCGGAACGAAGGCGTCCCCATCGCCTACACCAAAGAACTGTTGCCCTGCGACTTCTGGCCCAGCAGCACCTCCGAGCGCGCCAACACCAGCTCCCCGCCCGCCGAGACGAGAGACATGCTGGTGTACATTGATCGCAACCGGACGAGCCCGAATCAGCCACGGGAGGAGTATGTGTACCGCATGAACCAGGGGATACGGGATGCGGTTACGAAGGGGGTGCCGGAGGAATATGTTAGGGATGTTATGAGGAAGTTTATCCCTGAGAGGGGTGAGGAGGAGGGGAGGATTGGGGAGTTTGCGAGGACGCAGGCGAAGCAGTTTAGGGATGAGAGTGGGGTATCTGAGTAGGACGGGCAGGTTTGAGTCACGTTCGTAGGCTGTTGAGGTATGGTTAAAAGAGTCGTGAGCGTCACTGGCCGTTGGAGGCAGGTGCATGTTGCTTGAAGGGAAGAGGTGGTGAGTCCATTGGAACTAGACTATTCACACCGCAATAGCGCATTCTTTTCCCTTGCGTAAATACCCAAACATACCAGATGTGAAGTGACCAGTTAGCACTGAGGTTGTCCTCCTTCCAAAGCGTCGTTTGCCCGACTGACAGGCGATCCAGACCCGTGTCAAGAACCCATGGTATGACCCTTCAGTATCCAAACGAGATCAAACACCGCTATCTCAAGCCTCGTCGCGTGTCTTGCGGTAGCTGGCCTATACAACGAACCGATCAGTGGGGGTTGCGGTACTTTTGCTAAAAACGAGCATCAGACACAGTGCAGAGCGACAGAGAAGGGGATGAATGACTCTAGAAATCATCGGACTGATGTCTACGCACCTCCTGTTCGACTTGCAACTGGTCGACGACTGGCGCCAACTCAGACAGAATCTCGTATGCCTTCTTGTGGTATTCAAGCTGGGCGGCGATGAGGTCGGCGAGGTTGCGGAGGGGCTCGGGTGTGTCGAGGACCTGCAATGGATTAGTACTTATTTCCCAGAGATGTAGCCCAGCATGTTGTAGAAGTCGAGAGACGTACATTCTTCATAACGCCTACAGCTTCCTCTGTCTGGCCGACGAATTCATCCTCGGCCTGCTCAATCTTAGCACGAGCCTCCTCGCTCAGATCATCCTCACCGCCGTCCTTGCGGCCTGCCTGACCAGGCAGAGTGAAAGCACCACCCTTAGCGTTGGCCTTGGTGGCATCCAGACTCAGTCTCGAGTTCTCGACCTGCTTGCGCGCACGTGTTGCGAACTGGATATTGGTGTTGAGAGTCGTGCTCCAGCCAGCCAGAAATCTGCTCTGGATCTGGGCGTCCTGCGCCAGACGGGCCTCGCCAACCTTCTCGCTGGCAATGGCGTACTTCTCGAGGGCAGTAGCCAGGGGATCCTCGCTCGAGCCGGACTGCTCAGCGGTGAGCATGTGCGAGCTGTTCAGGGCTGCGCGGGCAACAGCATGGCTGAAGGTCTTAGGCTGGGGCTTCGCAGAAGGAGGCGCGGTGAGGGCTGCCTGAGCCTCTGCGGGAGAAGTCGCGCTTGACAGGAGGTTGACCTTCTCTGAGACGGTGCGGCCGAGATCGTTGAAGGATTCGCGGAGGTTCGCAGGGTAGTCGTAAGCTTCGTTGGAGTACTGCGAGGTGACCTGGAGCATGGTCGTGTGCACCTTCCTCAGCGCATCGACGCGCTTCTCGAGCTCAATGTAGTCCGGAGGAAGCTGGGTCTATCATATGGTGTATCAGTACCAGTCCAGGCTTTCGTTGCTGGGAGGCCTGCAAGCTCATGGGAAGCTGCTGCAGGCGCCTTTCGGGGGGAGTCGCACCTTGTCCTCAGCCTGACCAAGCTGCTCCTTGACATACTGCTGTGTCCTGGCAGCAAAGGGTGTAAAAGAAGCACTAGGGGCACCGTGTCAGCCTATCTGTGATTGCGCAATGCTGTAATAAAACATAGGTAGAGACGCCAGCAACGTACCCGAAGCTCTTTCCGAACGCGGAGATTTTGCCAAGGTTATCCATAGTGACGTATATGTGTGAAGGCAAGCAAGTAAGGGTATCAAGTGGGAGTTGTTCGAGTGATGTCGCTGTTGCTTGGAGCTTGCATGTGCCGTTGAGCCCTCCGCGCCTGCGGCTTTCCCTTAGTGCCATGATCCCTGCATGCCACTAGCCGAATGGGAGCCAACCTTGAACTGTTGGACAATGAGGTACACAGTATCGAAGCAGACCAGCTAAAGCTTCGTAGATGAGCACTTCTCGAAGCCATCTATTCCATGGTGAATTGACAACGATCTATCATGGTCACTTCATTGTGTTCAAGTCTAGCTACATCACACGGTCTGACAGCCGGCCTGTCATGACCGAACATACGGAGTCTTTACTCGTTACCTGGAGCATGACAGATGGCCACATTCCATCTGAAGCTTCTTAGAAGGCTGTTGAAGGGCGCATAGAGACACAACATGTGCAACCGTGCCGGGCTCTCTTCGCTGGCTTGTTGAGATCGCACTCGTGAGTTGCCACTCACGACGAGCATGGATTGTAAAGGGCATCATCTTCCTGTCCGTGCTTCGTTACTTACGGTGGGTACATGCCCTAGTCTTCAATCTTTCCCTAAGCCCTGTGAACGCCTTGCAGCCGCGCTGAAATCCGCTCGATGGAGACTCCTGACTCGATCACTGCTGAAAGAACGTCGAAACTAGCATCCCGCAATAGCTGGAGTAGCTGCAGTACGATCAACGTCTAACCACATGGTGGGGTTATTTCGCTCGATTTGCCTGATTTGGTACAAGTTTGTTGCAAGGCTGTGCCACAGAGATGCTGCTGTGTAGCCTTGGATGCAGCACGCAGCGGAGTGTGCTAGCTATGCGGCTCAACGTGTTACAGAACGCCTCTCGGAAGTCATCCTGCGACGACAAGTAGACACAACAGGGCTGAGCATCGTTGATTAGCTCGTTTCAGACGGAAACGCTGGGGCTGTAGATATCCGTGGTCCGGAGGCTCGACGGTGCGTCGGTATCATAACGTTGGCTGACGTGTAGGCTTTCAAGTGCCACTTCTCCCTTGTTTGTCGATCAAAGCGACATGTCGAGATGTCGGGTTAAGTATGCGAAAGACGGAGATTTATTGTCTTTTCCAAGCTGTGATCACCATTCGGGCGACGCAGTGAATTGACCTGCTACACCCATTGCTCCTGTTGCGCTATCGCTACTTGTGATAGTCATGTTGTCCGATCCTGGGGAGTCGGACATGTTCAGACTGCTAAAGATACCTCTCATCTCCTTGAGATCCTCAGAAACTTGGTCCTTAGGCGCTGTTGATCGTTCGCGAATGAAGTCCTTGATCGAGCGAATGATAGGCGGGCACCCTTCATCATTTGGCAGCCACCAGTCAGAAGGCTCGAGACCCCAAGCTTCCAGCATGCGATTACGCATGGCATCCGGGTAGATATACCCAAGAGACTCTACTTTCGCGAATGTTCGTCGACACCACTGCATCGTCTTTGGGTCTTTGGGTAGGAATAGTGTGCTAATGGCGAAACTGACTTGCGCTTCGATAATGGCACCGTGCGGTGCTTTAGGATATGCGCACATCGCCTCGAAAATTTGCGCGGCCTTGTACGCGAGTGCCGTGAGTTCCGGTTCGAATGGCTTTTTAAACGCCATAGACGTCGAGATGTCGTACATGAAGTTAATACTCCAGAAGTCCAGCATTAGAAAGTTCGTTGTCCATAGATCGTCACCGTAGATGATGTTGGGTTCGAAGGCATTGACAATATCGTCGGGTCCCGGTTGTCCAGGAATACTCTTGACTTTGTGGGTAGGATCCTGGAACTCTGGGCCAATACTTTTGGCCAAACCTTCGACCTTATTCTTCACTACTGGAAGTTGCTCCATGAATTCCTGGGGGCTAAGGAGACCTTTTCCCATTCGGGAGAAAAGATCGCTCGAATCCTTGGCTACGATCCGAGAATATGCAAAGCGCTCTTCGTACTTGTAACCCATATCTTCAGGATTGTCGCGTACCTTCGTGACGTAGCATTCGTGCACTGCCTCATACCAATCTCTGCTCAATACTGCCTCTCCACCTGACTGGAGGCCAACAAACAAGTCGAAGCGAGTGTACCACAATAGTACTTTGAGCAAGAAGTCGGACTGAGTAATGGTCTTGGGTGTATACAAGCGAGTGAGCATGTCGAAAGCAGCCTTCTGGTGGCCCATGAGATTGACCCAATCACCGAGCATTTCCTGTCAGAACGTGTTAGCGTTGACTCGCACAAAGTTCTAAGGTGCTCTTGCCTCGATGCTTGCAAGCTGCAGAATGGTGAGGAAAGTTGCAAGCCCTTGTTTCTTGTTCTTTGTAATGGACAGCCGAAGGCGCGAGACCGACTCGTTGTAGAATTGGAGGAACGTTGACATGCGACCATCTGGCTGTGAAATCGTATGAAAGTAAGCTGCATACCCCACCACTGCATACTTCAATGGCTCATATTTCATAGCGTAAGTCAGGAAGTCGCCGTTAAGAAAGTTGTGAGAGTCGCGCTTCAAGGAATAATGGTGGTGGGTCATGTGCTCCTTGAAGTAGTTCAAATAGAACTGTACATCTTTGGGCACATGGGAAGGATTTCGAGTTGCTGCCACATTTTTCGTAGCCTGTGCACTGCTTCTCCGAGAAAGGGACTGCCGTACAGCCGGAGGAACCGTTGAAGAAGCTTCTGTGGACGGTGAGGTACTCTGGTCAAGCGTGGATGCGGGCGTGTTGGACGAATCGCGCAGATCCTGGCTCTTTCCCATGTAGCTAGCTTCCATGTCATCATCCTCCTCTTCATTATCATCGTGGATGATAGGCAAATGGTCGGCACCTTCTCCTTCATGGTCTTCTGGTGAGGAGGTTCCTTCCGCGGAGGACTTCTCCGATTTGGACCCACTACGAATCGGTTTTTGGCTGGACTCTTTGTCTGGATAAATGCACTCGCGACCACCCTTTCGGCATCCTGGATTCAAACACGTCAAACGTGTGAAATCATTGAATCTGAAGAGAACTTACTGTCGCACATAGGATGAGCTTCGTCGCACTGTCGCCACATCAGCCATGTTTCAGATTTGACCATAGTTGCGCATTCACCTTGACTCTTCTCTGCCTGCATGTGAAACAACCGCTTCTCGTCCTGCGATGCTTCACTTGCTCGCCAGGCAATGCTCGCCGCCTTACACGAGCATTTCCGCCTTGCGCTGATCCCAATGGTCCAGAGATGTCCTCGTACGTTTCGCCATACTTCGACTGCATGTGAGGTTCCGTGTACTGCACGAACGGTCCGGCTATCCCAGGTTGAAATGGGTTTTCTGGTATTCCTAGAGCTCCGTTGTAGGATGGATCTATCATCCTTGGCAGCGGGGCACCATTACGCGTGTTGGAAGCAGGAACTGCATTTGGATCGGTGTTGTAGTACTGGAACGGCACATTGTTGCCTGGAGGATAGTATCCAGACATCTCCGGCGTACAGTGATTGAAAAGTGTGGTGTTGGAGAGGTAGTTGCTGGTGACGGAAGGCCCGATATGTGATCAACGTCATTCGGGTTCCAGATGCAGGGGTACGCAGGCGATCGCCTCTCTTTTGACAACGACTTTACGGCAGGGTCCCGGAATTGATGGAGTGGAAGTCGGTGCAGATGTGCTTGACAATACATGTGCCTGATCCAGAGGCGCAGTGAGCTTTTAGGCGGATGCAGGCTGGTTCCTGCGCGATGCTTAGGCCCTAGCTAGCACCAACCACCAAGCGGCTTTAAAATGCGCGATTGACTCTTGACACTCCCACGGAGCAAGGTGGTTAACGGCGCACCACAACTACTGACGATGAAGGCAGACAAGGTGCCAGTCTGAAACGGGGCGATGTTGGGCAGAGGAGTACAGCAGCCGCAGATAGAGCTTCGCTGTTGTGTTTGGGCTAGCCCGTGGCAAGAGCTCTGAGCTATACGGCACGTTAGGACGAGCAGTTCTGCTCGATGCCAGGAACGTACAGCTGGAGTGCTCATCAGACATCTGCAGGCCTGGCTGGGGTGCAGAAAAAGGAAAAAGCAGCTGCTGGGAGTGAGCTGTTCGTCCACCCCCCGGGCAGGCGCTATGAACCGTGCCCTTTCCGTCTTCCGCGCACCCTTGGAGGTTCTCAACGCAACATGCACTCCACGGTCCTAGACCTTGGCGTTCTCCATATCCCTGCGTGTGCTCCACGGCGACGGCAATCCTATCAACGAAGGACGTTGAGGCACAGCACGACTTCTGGACCGCACATGGCCAGGTGGCTTTCCAGCAGCACGTTGACTCCAGGCTCCTTCGACACCGAGCTGTCAGGTTTGCGACTCATCACCCATCGGCATTGTGGATTTTGATCGACTTTGCAGCGGGCGGGTGGTCCCAGTGCACCCAGAAGATGACTGCAACACCGGAGATGATGCATGTCGGCTCCGATTTTTCACCAAGTGGTAAGTGAGGGAGTGTGGGGCATCTTTTTAAAGCTTGTTCTTTGACGCAGACCGTCGCAGACCAGTGACGGGCGCTGTGAGAACGAAGCTTTCTGCGGCAGTCACGATTCGTACTCGAGGCAGCCGTGTCCTCCATTACTGAACACTACGTGGGGTCTTCGTCGAGTATAGAGCAGGGGATCCATTCTCATTACTTGCTGATCCAAACTGGAGCATGACCCGATGCATAATGCAGTGCATTTGTCCGGTGGCAGTTCTCGAAGGCCAACCCTCGAGCCTCATCACTCTACTGATAGCACATCGCCAAAGATGGCTAGCTGGATGGACCACAGCAATCTGCACCCATCTCCAGCCGCGGTGCTTTCGAGAACAACATGCGCTATCTTAACCTCCGTTTCCTGCCTGGCGCCCGGGCCCAGTTTCCACCAGAACGGTCTATGGTATGGGTGACTTGCGTCCGTCCAAGACTTGACAGGCGCCATGACCATCCGTTAGTGAGATTGTCGATGGCTTCAGACTGAAAGATTGGTGCAAGAATTCTGAGTCGCATGACTTGAGGCTGTCTGGTCTCTCTCCGTTCACACTAGCGCGAATCTGAGTGGCAAGTCTACTGTTTCGTGAGCGGCGTAGTGACCAGCCTATCGTTCGTGATCTTCGAGCGGTAAGCCTGCGAATTGTCAGCATGCAGCAAGAATGTGCAAGCCTGGCAATGATATGCAACGCCAGGAATTCTCTTGCGCTTGGTCGATGTGAAGGGCCTTATGCAGTACGTGTCATAAGTGGATATCACAGTACGTCTTGTGTATTGTGGAACAGGGCGAAACTTACCATCTTTCAGCTGTTTTACAGATGCCGTGCGTCCCTAGTCCATCACAAAATGCACCGTTTATTTTCGGCAATCATTGAGTGGGCACCTCAGAGACGGCCGTGCACCTTCCAGACGTCATGCTTTCATGATCGAACCCAACTTCTTCAAGTTTTAGCAGATCAGCATTGCAGAATTCTCTAATTCGACGTCGAGTTGACGTCGCCGAAGAAAGGAAGTGTAGGCTATCAACTCAAGACACGCCATCTTTGAGCATTGACTGACTAAAGCAGGAACTGCTGTGCCATGTCTGACGAAACTTTGAACGTCGAGATTCTCGTCGAGCGTCATTGCGAAACTCAGTGGCTTGCTTGTGTGTGTGTGTGCGAGCACCCAATGCCAGCACCCAAAGGCACGACATATCAACGTATCGTTGAGTTCCTGCCTTGGCCAGCAACACCCCTAGACATGCATGCCGCAGATGCCGGGACACCGGCGTCCACGTGTCTGACTCAGGATCATGCCTGCTCATTGCACATGAAAACACATGTGGCTCTCCGTTTGGTGCTGCCACCCGTGTGCACCTGCGTCACGACATGGAAGTTGATGGCTGACATCAAATTGAGTTTATTGTCAATTATCGTCAGTGCATGAAACGCTCGGCAGGAGCCGCAAGCCACAGGACAACAGCTATGACCCTGACAGCCTGTTCATCAGGCAGCTCTATGGAGGAGGCTTGCCATTCAACAAGCGACAAAGTCAGATATGGCTCCTCTGCCAGACTAGCAATGCCTCGAACGGGCTCCAAACAGAGTACAAAGTACATCCGAAATTGCGCTTCGCCTCTCCAACCCCGTGTATCCTTCTCGGACGACTGACGATCGTTGTCAAGTTCTATTTGTATGCTAGACTGCAGAGCATTGTTCAACCTTCACACGTAAGGCCTGTCCTTCTACGGAGTTTGCACTGTGTCCACAAATTCGATCAACTCGTCCGTGCGCAATGCTCACATACTGCATCAACTTGGCCTAAACCTAACAAACATCGATGAACCGCAATCTCAGTCGTGGCTGCTATGAGTCGCTACGCCAAACCACCCTGAAGCCTTGGATCTGCAATGGAACAATGTCTCCTCGTCTCAGCGAACCACTCGCTTGCTCAAGAGCTAAGCGCAAACTCAACATTCGATTCGAATCATGTTATTCAGGTATCGTATGGCTAGCTACTAGTTTCTCGATTCGAGTAACGACCGCTTGGTAGTCTCCACATACTAGCCAAGCCTCCCTCTCATGTTGCAGAAGGGAAAGCTGGTCGCAGCAGCAGCCAAACCCCAAGTCTGCGGGAGCATAACAAGACAGATCAACTGAGGCATTGTAAGCTGCCAGGTAGACAAAATCCAACCATACCAACTGTTCAAGAACTTCTGAAGACCTCCAGATCTCTGGCAGCTGCTGTATATGGATTTTCTTGCAGTGTGCAAGTCTACTACCCACGTACCTATCATAACCTCGCAACTGAACTCTCGCGTCATCCGCGCCTCGCAATCCATGCCCAGAACAGACCACCTGCATTCAAGAGATCCTACAAGTTAACAATATTCTGCATCTGCCAGTGGATCTAGCAATCCCTCTCCCAACGCCCTTCCCGTTCCAGCAACGCCCACAACGACCCGTCTCCACCCAGCAAATCCAACTCAACCACGCATCCTGCGCAGATTCAGCTGCCAGCATTGACCTATCGCGGCAATGCCTCCACGGCTCATCTCCACATTCAAGAATTCTACACTCACCCCACCCAGAGCGCCCACAGCAAGGCACGGCGTCCTGATTCCCCACCCACCCCACCAGAGCCCTCGCAGCAAGGACCCCCACAGCAAGGCAGGTTTCACGGAAGATTTCGACCGCGTTTGTATGGCCAGACCCCTACAATGAGACGAGGGTTGCTATACGCGATACGGCGCAAACGTGTGGAAGGGATGCACCGCTAGACCGGATACCGAAAGCGATGCGCAGGCTATTTGCGGTATGCACTTCGCTCGGACGGTCGGAGTACGTCAACAGCGAGTGCGTGCATCTCAGACAACAGATGTCCAAGTCCAATTATTTTGTTACACCGAGCTTTTGTTACATCCCGGCAAGAAGTGCATGCAACAGCAAGGAAGGTAGAGATTGGGTCCGAAGTATTTCTTGTTCTCATTACTGCCGCCATGATGCAGCATATCCGTCACCCGTATGCGCCTACTATGGGTGACTACCTAGATGATCAGGGTACCATTCAACTCCAGATACCCTCCCTCCGTGTGAAATGTACGCCCCAGAGATGCCACCCTTACCCCTACCCTTAGATGCTAAAGTAAAACCAATGCTGCAACTGCAGCTAGTAAAGCAGACCCAAACTCCGAGCGCTGTGAGTGACAGATATGATGGGATAGGCGTAAGCTCCACCGAGACCAGATAAACGAGATGTGTAGTGGAAGATCGGCCGTCAGGATATGCAAGATAGGAAGATGGATCGTTCGGCCGTAACGATACAGCCGAGGTATCTGTTCGAAAGAAGGAGAAGATATCGCAGCATGAAGAGCAACTGATACTACGCGACGGCTTCTGGCGCTTGTGTTGACAATGGCGGTGAAGGTGCATCGGGGACGTCAGACGTTGGCGATTCATCGACACCCTGCCCCCTGCAGAGCGGGCAGGAGTTGCGGCCAGTTGTTAGCCACTGCGCAGGTCAGTTATTAAAAGTTCACATCTGCTCAAGTCAGACTTACCTGGTCAATACAGATCTTGTGGAACAGATGCTCGCACTTGACCAGCTTCCTTGCCTCTTCTTCTGCCTCAAAATCACAAAGACACACCAGACAACGTGCGTCAGCTGCCAGCTCGATTGCCTCCTCGCCCTCGACTTCTTCCGCCACAAGACCGGACACATTGCGTACGATTCTGAACAATCCAGGTGCGGCGGCCACGTCCCCCTCACTGGCAACAGGTGCTTTCGCAGGACCGAGAATGGACGACAGCAGCATCATGTCCTCGTACGTCGGTGAGTCGGTGAAAAGACTGGGTGTCGTGAGTATTGGGTGGTTCTCTGGGTAGCTGCCACCTAGCACATAGATGATCCAGCTCCTTGAGCCCTCGCCCGGGTTGTTGTCCGGCTCGACGACGCCTCGTCTTCTGGGAGCCCCAGCGCCATATCTTGTGAAGTCTGACTCGCTCAGACGACGCTGGCGGGGGCTTCGTGTTGTTGTTTGTGGCTCTTCTTCTTCAGTCGGCTCTAGTGTAGATCCAGGTGATCTGCGTACGAAGCTGCCTCGTCGCGACGGTGCGTTCGAATGAGGTGTGGAGGACGGTGGTGTGGCTGTTGCGGTGGGGGTGGTAGATCCCGAGGGATCGGCAGATAGTGCCGCGTTTGTGGCGGGTGTCGAGGGTGGAGGCTGCGGGCCTGGCGGTGAGTCGGCGAGGGATGGCGCGAAGGGGCGCGGTTGGTCTTGCGGCCGTGATCGGTGATGCCGCTGGCTGTCGTAGTTGGAGGGGAAGTTGAAGCCGCCCATGGACGCACGTCGGCGGTGGCTGAAGCGTGTACCGTTTTGCGGGCGGAGTACAGTGTCGTTGTCGCCGGGCGATGTTGGGGGTGTGGGGAAGCTGGAGAGGGCGTCGAGGAAGGGCGGGATGTTGCCGTCGTCCTGTCCTGTGCCGGATGCCGGGTTGATCGAACGAATGCCTACGATGATGATGGGCACCATGCGACCCTCACTGTCCTCCTCGCCGTCCTGGGCATCTGACCCAGAGCCGCTGCCGCGACTTCGTTCTCTGCTGGTCCTGCCGATAGTGTTTGATGTGCCGAATCTGAACATCCTGAAGAAGTTCAGGGGTGCCGGTGCGCCTCCTGGAGTCTCGCCGCCTTGACCGCCCTCGTTGCCCCTCAAAGCTGACGCTATGCTGCCATTCTGCAGGGATTGCAGGAACGTATCGAACGTGCCGTCTCGTGTCGCGGCCTGGTGATCCTCGCCAACGAGCGAGGCCGCGGTTGCTGCTGCTGCGAGCGAAAGCAAACGAGACAGCACATCTGCCTGGTCCTCGCCTCTGCGTAGGCGCTCAATGCTGTCCATGTTCTCGTCATCGTGCCATATCGACCGCCGCCTCCGCGAGGAGCCGAGAGTGTTGCGCAGACGGGGAAGCATAGACAGCGCCCGTCCATCTCGTCTCAGCGAGCTCGGCGTGGCTGGCGGCCTTGACCTGTCCGAGTCGGAGCGGTCTCTGCTGGTGCTGGGGCCGGAGCCGGAGCCGAGGAGGCTGTCAAAGTCCAGATCGAGGTCCGCTATCGAGGGGACCTGTGGCAGCGAGGGCCCATGTTCGCTCTGCGACTGCCTCAGGGCCGAGCGGGGTCTTGCTGTGCTGAGCGGCGTCGCGGTCAGGCTGAGGACGGGCTCGGTGTTGCGGTGGCTGACTGACGGCCGGCTGTGCAGGAGGCCGCTGATAGATCCGAGAGAGCTGCGTGCTCGCATCAGCCGTGACTGTGGCCGGCGAGCGGGCGTGTGAGGCGCGTGAGGCGTCGTGGGCTCGAGCGTGGGCGATGAGCCAGCATCGTGTGCCTGCGCAGCCTGGGACGAGTAGCGGTAGAACGGATTTATGCGCTGAGAGAGGCGGCGCGAGGGCGAGGGCGCCGAGATAGCAGGCGGCGCTGCGTGCAACAGCTCGGGCGCGTTGTCGCTGCGGTCGCTGCGGTCGCTGCGGTCGCTGCTGGCAGGCGCCCACGAGGACGGCCGGAAGCTGCGACGGCGAGATGTGCGCGGCTCCTCGGGCGGAGAAGAGCCTCCAGCTCGGGAGTTGGCCTGGCCCATGGTGAGAGGCCCTTCGGCGGTGGAAGGCGCGCCTCGTCAAGGGAAGGAGGGAGAGGTTTGGCGGAGTGCTGCGTTGGTGATCGTGCAGTCTCACCTCAGGATGGAGGTCGGTGATGATGCATGCGCCTCAAAGCCACCGGCGCTAGCGACATTCACCCCAACCCAAAACCAGGACAATGCTCGCCGAAGTTTCCCAAGTGCCTGCAAGCGCGTTGCTGCACTCCTCGACGCTGCCCGTCTGCGCCCATCTGCGCCCATCTGCGTCCGTCTGCGCCCGTCTGCGTTTTGCGCGTGCTTGGCTGGTTGCTCATGCGACGCCGTTGCGCCTATTACAGCGCTGCCTATATCGCACTGGTCCCTACATGAAACACAAACATGCAGTACTTTGCTCCCCAGCTGCATGCCGAGCAACAATCGACACTCTCCCTGCGTGCAAGCCAGTACCGCAAGAAGCGCAGGAACAGGCACCACGACGAGCAAGACGATGACGAGCACTCGTCCTCATCTTGCTCGGGCTCTGATGTTGACAAGAAGTCACGCTCGCTACGATCAAACGCGCATTCACACCCTTCATTTGCCTCAGCCGAGCTAGCACAGCTACGTGTCGCAGGTCTATTGCCCGAGGAAGAGTATAGAGCGCCTTCCTCACCGTTTCCTCACGCACCTGCAAGGGTCTCCAAGCCATACCTAGGCACAGCTAAGATCCAGAAAGAGCTTGCTGGGCCACCCTCGCGTCTGTTCACGGTCAACAACACTGCGACACAAAGTGACCATGCTAGTAGCCAGACAGAGGCAAGTAATCTGAGGAGAACACACCTCAATGTGCTATCCACTGTGATGCACCGATGTTTACTCGAAGGCGACTACGACCGTGCTGGCAGAGCATGGGGCATGATCCTGAGGACTCAGGCCACGCACGGCAGCACGGTGGATCTTCGCAACCACGGTCGCTGGGCCGTTGGCGCTGAGATCTTACTTCGTCGAAAACCTCAAGGTGTAGCAAGCAACAGTCGAGACCAGCCAGATGGTGCAGCAGACACTGACACTGACACTGACACTGACACCGACATCTTCAGCGAACAAGGGTTTGAGCTCGCAAGGGAGTATTACGAACGCCTCATCGTGCAGCATCCTACTCGCAAACAAGCACCTCACGCCGTGGACCAGAGGAGCTTCTACCCTGCCATGTTCTCGCTCTGGATCCAGGAAGTCAACGAGAAGAGCAAGCGCGCAAGGAAACGGAACATAGAAGATGCTCGGCGGTCACGGTCCAGGATTATGTCCATCGACAGCGGCGATGGCAAAAGTATGGGCGACGCTCGAGCCCGCGAGGACGCAGTTCAGGTCGAAGAACTCGCCCAAGCTAGGGAGCTTGCCGAACGACTCGACGACCTGGTCAAATCCCCGCCGTTTGACAAACAAGCCAGCTTGTTGCAACTTCGTGGAAACGTTGCACTCTGGATCAGCGACCTGATAGTGGGCAACACAGCTGCTACAGCCATGGACGAGTGGGATGTGTATCCCATCAGCAAAGAAACACCGGCTGCTGAGCAGGCTACCAGGTTCAGCAATTGTCAGCGGGAGCTGCATACAGCGCAAAACTACCTAAGCCGCGTGGAAGAGAATGGAGGCTCTCGACAGTATCATACGTTGGAGAAGATCGAGAGCCGATTGAAGGAACTACAAAAACAAATCACCAAGCTCGAAATCGATGGCGAGGATGACACGAATGTCTCGATGGAGGAGGGTTGGTGAAAGAAATATCAAGTGCAGACTGATCATGTCCTCGATGAATGAGCAGTATTATGTCAGACTGAGAGGAAGCTCGCTCACTGACCGCCTCTGCGCGTTCTCGAACATGACTGCTCCAGGGTTCGGCTTCTCAGTGGGCGACTTCATTGCCGGGATGGAAATCATTGTCAAAGTCTGTCGTGGGCATCTCCAGCAATACCAAAAGCGACCCCGAATCGAAGATCAAATCTCAAGCGACGACCTTACCAACGGCTCATCTGGTCGTGACTCTGCTGTCATCGGTTATCATTGGTGTTGCTGCTGCATCAGTGACGCAGCGAATGCAGCCACCAACACTGTCATCAGCACCATCGCGCTATGCAAATCTTCCTCTGGCTCCTTCCGAAGACGCCACCTTTATGCCTGACGACAAGGTGCTGACCATCTACCGTAGAAGTGAATCACGGCGTACAGCAACAGCTTGGATTTCAGACTTTTCAAGGTCCAACGACAACGCTCCATCGGCCCCGATTGAAACCAGAGAGTCTGCACAACAGGAGATCAACCAGAGTGAGAGAGCTCGAAGACTGAGACAGAGCTCGAACACGATTACATCAGCCGCAAGACAAACACTCCACAGGGTCCAGTCGATCAAGAGACTGGGTCGGACACCTTGCCTGGGGAGCGCCATCCAGCATATGGGCAGTTAGGATCGGAATTCTTGATAGGTGACCATGTCACGATACCCGTACTGCAGCAGGGTCATCGCATCTACAAACAGTACTATATCAAAATCTCCCGGCTCGGTCGTCAAGGAAGGGTTTGGGAGTACCAGCTTAAGGAAGGCGATAGTACGGTGCTCTATAAGGGTGGGGCTTGGATTCGGGGGAGCGACCTTGAATGTGCGTAGGTAGTTTTGATGAATGCGAAGAGCATTTTGAGATTAGTATACACCGTGTGAAGAGCACCGCACCGCCTGATCCCACGCCTAGCGAGCATTAACGTTGAGCCACGCAAGCAAAAGATTCAGGAGGGTACACGGAGTACCTCTACGCTCTCCCATACCTCAGCGCCGGTTTTCGCGATCCGACCTAGTGTAGTGCACGCCGTCTCCAAACCCGACACCAAATCCTCGAACTCGCATTAAGCCGATGTCGAGTTTACCATGCGAGAGAGCCGAAAAAGGACGCAAGCCGTCAGCATATTCGTGGCAGAGCGCAGACTCGCTGTTGGGTTTTCTCTCCCACTCTCATTGCACGTGAACAAGAAGAACCAAGAAAACGCAGAGCAATTCCAGTTGCTAGTCAAGAAAGGCGACAGTATCGATGGGAGTAGGTGAGCGTATTATGTAGATCTATTTGGGGATCGAAGTAGTATTAGATTATGGGATAGTACTGCAACAGAGTGGCAAACGGAATGGAAGATGACGTGCGGGTATTCTTAGGCGCATTAGAGCATTCCGGGTGGACTGGACACCATCGTGAACAGGTGTAGGAGCCAAGTTAATCGAATCTGTTTTGACGAAGCAAGACAGTGAATCATCACATACACCATTCATATCAGTTATCGATAGGCAAACACAAGGATATATTAAAGCTTTAGTCGGTCCAACGTTAGGATCTCGTCGACACACAACTACGTCGCAATCGATATCAACAGTTTGAAGAGATGAAAAGCACGCCAGCTGCTTCAGTAGACAGCTAACACCGTCGCTAATAAGCATACTACAAGCTGTAGATCCTATGTCCTCCTTCTCCTCGCCGTCAACGCCGCCGATGCTATATCGCTTCAGGTTTACTCGACGTGGTCGACCTTCTGCTTCTCGCTCGCGCCCTTAATTATGCCCGAAAGATCGACAATCGGCAGGGAGAAGGGGAAATCGACGCTAGCAAGCATGATGGCGAAGAAGATGTACCATCCAAGCAGGCAAGTGACGAACGCGAACGCACCAGCGGCCTCTTGACACTTTGAAGCCGTAGCCGCGTTGCCCTGCGCCAGGTTCAGGAAGGTGCCGGCGAGGAGACCGAAAGCTGGGGTGAGGGTGAAGAAGATGAGGAAGAAGACCAGGTTGGTTCGCATCGAGCAGACAAGGTAAACGAGACAGAGCATTGCCATGGAGATCATAAAGTAGGCTGTGTTGAGTTAGTGACTGGGGAACGTGCTGGACAAGATGAAAAAAACTCACCGATTCCGACGTTGAAGCCAACAGATTCCAGTCCAGTACTGCCTTGGATAGTGGGATCAGCGTAGTTGCCGTAAGCTCCGTACGAGGGTACAAGAGTGGCGCCATATCCGAGCCAGAAAGCGCCAAAGGAGGTGAAGACGACGAAGGGGAATGTGTTGCCGAGAATCCACTGCAAAAGTCGTTAGCCACATGTTGATTGAGTCTAGAGATAGTTGAACGTACTTCACCAAGACCACCGAGAACCATCAAGAGACCACCAGCAAAGAAGTACCATCCAATGCTTGCTGAGCCACTGCCTCCAGCGCCGCGCCATCCCATAAGGGTCCAACTCAGGGGTGTGAGTGACAGCAGGAAACCAATGAGAGCACTATGGTGATTAACAAATGTCTAAATCTAGATGACTTGGAGGACTTACAGAGGAGTAGGATTACCGAATGTCTTTCGGAGTTCGCCCTTTACCTCGTTCTTTGGCGAAAGGTAGAGCTTCTCGAAAAGCTCAGGAGAGATAGAGATGCTGCCAGCAGTCCGGATGTGCCTCAGGGCCAGGTCTTCATCCATTTTGTTGTCCAAATGCTGATGTCCGCCATTCGTAGTACCACCATATTCATAACCTGACTTTCATTGGTATGCAGTTGAAAGTTGATGGAAACACATCACTTACCATTGCTGGAGGAGAAGTCCTTCTCCAGTTTTCCGTTGTTGTTGCTCATCCTGTAGGCGCTGGACTCTGCTCGAGCTGTTGACCCTGCGGAAAGTGTTTCCTCGTCTCGTGCCGATGTAGCACCTAGGTGTGTGTTGTTGTGAGCGTCGGCCCTGCCTGATGAGGCTCCGAGATGTTGGTTGTTGTTTGTGGTGACGGACTCGTGTGCGTTGTTAGATGTCATACCAGTACCGTTGCCGAATAGACCAGCGCCTTTAGTGTTAGAAGCGAACTAGTTGCAGCTGCAGCAATTTGTGGTCGTCAAATGTTGTTGACTCGTCTTGACGGAGCATAGAGACAGCTCGGCTGGAGGGCAGGGGAGATTATAAGCTGAGAGGCGGTAAGCTAGTCGACGGGGATACATTAATGTGTCTTAAACTCGGAAGCACGGATTCCAATTCCAAAACAGCGTAGTCACCGGACGAAAGCAAGCGTTCAAAAAAGAGTTGGAGAAGGTTGCAGCCCGAAAGCCATCCAGTGCACTGAAGTCCACGACCAACCGCTGCGGCTCCGCGCCAACATCCTGTCCTCTCTCCGCATTGGCAGGAAGTAAGATCTGTTTGGAATAGAGCCTAAGGAGGGAGTGGCTTGTCACCGACGACAGATGACTGGTTCCGTACTTGCGAAGTGGCTTTCGTTTTGGAATGATCATAGGTTTTTGAAGCAGCCTTGCACCGTTGTAGCTATAGAGTCGTTACTCTACGGTGAACGTGGAGTGCCGTTGCTCGAGTGCGCTTCCATCAGAGTGAACACTGAACGCTGTAAGCCTTCGATGACGCACGGCACATGCCGCACTCGTCACTTGTGCATTCATTCTTCTTGCCAAACTGCACAGTCACCGCTAAGCGTATGGGGGATCTCAGCATCCAGTACCAATTGAGTGGTGATGGTAAAGGTCGGTAGCTGAGAACACGGGTCAGACATTGCCCTCCTGATCGTGACCAGTAGCAATTCCAGTCCAAGAGAACATAACCGGTTATGTGGAGAAAGTGGAGACGAAAGCATGCGAAACACTGGGGGATCTTGTGAAGTGGCTAACGGGATCGAGTTTGCGGGGAAACGTACCACACTCGCACTTGTCCTACCAAGACCTTGGGTTATTCCCAGACGTTGTTTCGCAGGTCGAGAAACGCTGATGCCGCGGACCAGGCGCTGGGGCTCGAAGCTAAACTGGACCTTCCAATATCCAGCGTGAAGGCTTCAGTCAATTGGTTTCTCACCAAGGTCCTTCGTGAACGTGTGAGACGAAATCCTTAGATATGCGTCCGTGACGTGCGACACGTCACCAAGCCGTTGCAGTGCTGGGCTCCTGGTCCGGTCAAAGGGTACTTTTGACGACTCGTTCGTAGCGTTAGTTGTCAAGAATGAATCGACATTGTGCAGATCAACAGTGTTGACGGCCAATCATGAACGCGAGCTGTTTTCTAGAGCCAGCAGCTGCACGACTTCCCCGCTTGCTGGCAGAGCGCGACTGTTACTCGACGGTGGTGTGATGCAGGACACCCGATTGCGTGTTACCTTGCGTTCATCCGACGGTGTTTCGGGAGTGAATAAGCAACGTAACCCGGAGGCGTTCCGCGATTGTGGCTTGTCTAACCGAATGTGGTGGACTATCTCGAGAACTAGGGAAGGAGACGAGGGATCTCGCAGGTTGTGCAAGGAAGTTGTCAGGTGTACGGAGACAATCGTGACAACTGAATGAGGGCTGTCTTCTGGGTCGTTCTTCTCGAGTTGCAGCCTCTCTTGCACTTTGTTGTCAACACCATAAGCCGACAATCATGCGTCCTCGACGTCTATTCCGCTCCTAGCTTTCTTGGATAATCGACGTGGATGAGTCGCAGCTACGATATCGAAAAGGCTATATGTAGTCGATCCACAACACCATGGTCGATCTCAGTAGACCTTCACACTCAGGATCCGGAGGTTCTGCAAGTCGTAGAGGGAGAAGTCGAACGTACATTTGTTTGGGTCATGGACCAGCGGTGTCGTTCGAGCTCGCTGTCAGATGATCGAGCTTCGTATGCTGTCTTGGTTTTCATTTGGTTGTTTTTGATGCCCACATCGAGCCAAATGGAAGGGAAGAGCTCAGCGTGTACGCGCGGTCCGGGGTAACTGACCGAGGGGTTGTTCCACTGATCACGAAAGACAGAAAAGTCCGTATGTTCGTCCAGAGCTGCACCGTGGCATGCCGTCAACTTCTAGGCTTGTGTTCACCAGTGCGTCGAGGTCGAATGTTGTCAAGCAATAGTGGCACTGACGCAGTGAGACGACAGACATCCGTGGGTTCTCTTCGAACCCTGTCACTTAGTATGTTCAAAGTACAGCAGTTCTCAAGGTTCACCGGTCTGATTACGGCCGAGGTCTCGCAAACTCGTAGCTGTCGTAGCATTAGGAAGCTCACACCGGCCGCCGTTGGAAACCCCATCGTAGGGCTGAAGACTCTTTGGGGGTATTGCTGTCGGATTTCGGTTCTGCGATGTTCGTGAAAGCCAGGATGGCAGTTGAAGTGGAGGTCGAGGATCTGGGTCACACCTCGAAGGAATGGCAAGAGGTATAGCCGGATCGAAAACGCAACTGCTCTTGGAGGATCATCGGACGAGCGGTTGAGTGCGCTGGTGTTGGACGTATGCTAGAGGCTGTGAATCGTCGAGAATTTTCGAGCAAGGTAGGAGCTCTTCGGTGCAGCCTGATCGGCAACGATTCAAGCAATTGCGGTTGCAGATGGGCAGGCACGTCTGGAGGGCTGGACCCAGCATGGTGTAGCTCAAGGCATCGAGAAACAATCGAGGGTCGTCGGTACGAACGCAGCCAGGGCTCGAGTGGTGTGCGATTTGTTGGCTTGTGTATTGTTGAGATTGGAACTTGGTTTGAGGGCAAGAGACAGCGTCGTTTGGTGAACAAGGCAGGAGCACGCAGCAGCAAAAACCTGGCGAACGGCCTCATCTGCGCGCGAATCTGATGTATTGTGCACACTACAGCAGGCAATCAGTGCATATATAAGGAGACATATATTCAGGGGACATGCTCAGTCATCACTGTTGACTACCACAACGTCGTCTCAGCGCCATGTGATGTATGACAGACTTGACACCAGCTCGGTCACCGAGCGATCTTGATGTGGAATCATCTCCAGACGACATGATCATGTATTCTGATGTCATGTGCGCAAGGCGGTTGCTCTACGCTCCGCCTACTTCTTCAATCACCTTCTTGAGATTCTGGATGTCATGAGCAAACCGCCCAAGGAACAGTCCGTCTACACCTTCAGCAATCTTTGCAAAGGTGCCTGGCCCTGCGCTGCCGCCATATACGATCCTTGTGACGCCGCTCCTGCCAGCTGCAAGTTTCCGCAGCTCTTTGGTGACATTGACAACATGGTCAGGGTCTGCAGGCTCTTTGGCACCAATGGCCCATACTGGCTCGTACGCCAAGATGACCTCTTGGTCGTCAGACACAGCAGCCAATACCGATGTGACTTGTGGTTTACACTCTTGTATCGCCGCACCCACAGCTGCTGAAGCTATGCTGTAATGTGTCTTCTCTCCAATGCAGACCAGAGGTATCAGGCCATTTCTTGCTGCGGCACCGGCCTTCTTCGCAACACTCTCGTCTGTCTCGCCGAACAGTGCTCTCCGCTCAGCATGCCCAATCTCGACGATCTTGGCACCTGCTTGCCGTAGCACTACTGGGCTGACCTCTCCTGTGAAGGCTCCCTTGTCTTCCCAGTGTGAATCCTGTGCGCCGAGCATGACGGACGAGGACTCGAGTATGCGTTGGGACTCGGTGAGCGAGACGAAGTCGGGGATGACGAAGAGGTCGACGTTCGAATTCCAGGCGTCGCCGTCCAGCTGGAGGACTCCGCGGACGTACGAGAGTGTGCTAGTCAGGTCAAAGTACATCTTGAGGGAGACACCGACGATGCGGCGAGGGCGCGCGATGGGAGGCATGGCGAACGGTCAATGGCAGGACAGATCTGAGGTGAAGTGTGAGGGATCGAGTACAGGCAAACAGGAGAAGCGTGGAGGTATTCAACCTTGCTCGATGCCATGGTTCGGCACTGCTGCATTAGGAACTCCGCAGGTTCGTCCCCAGCCCACGAGGGGTAGTGTGGGGGTTGAGTGCACAACATTGGTCAGTCCTCCTTACGCATGCTGTGTGTACAGCTGTAGGACAAACGATGGGCTCACCTTACACATGAATGTTGACATGAGTGCATGCGCAAACTAACGATCTTCAATTGGAGCCAGGACAGCCCATGCGCGTCACAATGTCTTCTTGGCAGGGCTGCTGCGACTATCGGACATCTGCGGGCATTGTTGGCCTACGGCGCCACGAACTACGAACTAGACCCTAATCATCTGCATACCTCCAGCCTTCACCAAAGAAAATCTTCCTGCCTACATCATTGACTTGTACCCTCACTCTACTTATACTGCTGAGGCCTACATGCAAAGAGAACTTGCAGATCGTTGGGCCCGCGCTCGATACTTCGGATAGTTTGTGAAAGTTTGCATTTGCGGGGTTACATTCGACTTCATACATCCTTGTAGGTTTAGAGCACTCGTGGGGTACTTGCATGAGGGACATTTCTCGACCTATGCTAACATTCACAGGACCCATTGAAGCTTCCTTCCTTCCTTCCTCGCCTTGTCCCTTGCTTCTCTACATCGCCACCATGCATATCTCAGAGAAGCTTGCCCGGTCGCGGGCTGAAGGGAAGCCCACCTTCTCTTTCGAATTCTTCCCGCCAAAGACGGCCCAGGTACACAACATACTGCTCTTGTATACTGGAGGACACAATGGCTGACATGCACAGGGTGTGCAAAACCTCTACGACCGCATGGACCGCATGCACGGCTTTGGCCCTCAATTCATCGACATCACCTGGGGCGCAGGCGGCCGCCACTCGAAGCTGACCACCGAGATGGTCAAGGTCGCCCAAACCGTATACGGACTCGAGACACTCATGCACCTCACATGTACTGACATGGAACGATCGAAGCTCGACGAGGCCCTCAACGACGCCTATCAAGCCGGCTGTACGAACATCCTCGCCCTGAGAGGTGACCCTCCGCGTGAAAGGGAGAAGTGGGAGGCAACTGAGGGCGGTTTCCGTTACGCAAAGGATCTGGTCAAATACATCAAAGACAGATATGGCAACCACTTCGACATTGGTGTAGCGGCATACTCAGAAGGGTGCGATGACAACGACGATGTCGACCAGCTCATCGATCACTTGAAGGAGAAGGTGGATGCAGGTGCTACGTTCGTGGTTACCCAGATGTTCTACGATACCGACATCTTTCTCGACTGGGTCAAGAAAGTCCGCGCTAAGGGCATCGACGTACCTATTGTACCTGGCATTATGCCAATCCACACCCACGCCGCTTTTCTGCGCCGGGCGAACTGGACCCGCTGCAACGTCCCACCGAAGTGGACTGCGGCATTGGAGCCTATCAAGAACGACGATGTACAGGTCCGTGAAGTGGGAAGCGAACTTGTCGCAGAGATGTGTCGCAGGCTGGTCGATGCCGGCATTCTGCACTTGCATTTGTAAGTCGTGCTCATTTCTACAAAAACTTCTACTAATACAAACAGCTACACTATGAACTTGGCTCAAGCTACGCGCATGGTTCTCGAAGAGCTCGAGCTGCTACCCGACGTCGAGTCGCCTCTGGAGAAGCCCCTTCCATGGCGACCATCTCTCGGCCTCAACCGCCGCGACGAGAATGTACGACCGATTTTCTGGCGCAACCGCAACCGTTCTTACGTCGCTCGCACACAAGACTGGGACGAGTTCCCTAACGGCCGCTGGGGAGATTCTCGATCGCCTGCTTTCGGTGAATTAGACTCCTACGGTGTTGGTCTGAAGGGCACGAACGAGCAGAACATCAAGCTATGGGGTACGCCTACGTCGGTCCAGGATATTTCCGACCTCTTCGTACGCTATATGCAAGGCGACCTCGAGTCCTTGCCATGGAGTGAACAGGCCATTACCGAAGAAGCCAACGCAATCCAGAAGGACTTGATCGACCTCAACAGACGCGGTTTCTTGACAATCAACTCGCAGCCGGCCGTGAACGGTGCCAAGTCGTCCGACCCAACCTTCGGATGGGGTCCACGCAACGGTTACGTCTACCAGAAGTCCTACCTCGAGGTCCTTGTTTCTCCGGAGTACATCTCCGAGGTCATCACCCGTATCGAGCGCGATCCCGAGTTCACGTACTACGCGGTCAATAAGAATGGCGACCTGAAGACAAATGCTCCCAACGAAGGTCCCAATGCCGTCACCTGGGGTGTGTTCCCAGGCAAGGAGATCGTTCAGCCTACTATCGTTGAGACTGTTAGTTTCCTTGCGTGGAAGGACGAGTTCTACCGTCTCGGTCAGGACTGGGCCAACTGCCACGCCAGCACCAGCCCCGCAAGATACGTGATTGGCGACCTGATCGACACCTGGTACCTCCTCAACATCGTACACAACGACTTCCACGTCACCAGCGGTATCTTCCCCATCTTCGACGGCTTGAAGGTTGAAGGCATGGAGAAGAAGCTCGATAACGGCATCACCTCCACGGCGAACGGCCACGCAGAGACCAACGGTACAAACGGCACCGCAAACGGCGAGAAGACCGAGGTCCACAAGGATGAGAAGAGCCTTCTTGAGACCGCAAAGGCAGCAGCCGTCGAAGTCACCAACGGCGTGAAGGACCTTGCAGTCTCCAACTAAGTCACCACCTAGCAGGTGAATTACGATCTTACTACATTCAACACAGCAAGACCGGCACATATATGGCCTTTCGACTCTCATCTCACGACATCATGATATCCAGCTGAGTCATCGATATTTCTCTCGCATCTCAACAAGCGTTCTCGGGCACTCTGGCGTTCTCTGCTTTTTTAAGGAAGGAATTGGGCAAGCACATGGGATGTGCATCACACACAAAAGCAGATCACAGTATCTGGAAGGCGTCTATTCAACCTGACGACCATAATAACCGTAATGGAGGGGGGCGGAGCGCAAGTCTGCACTTGATACTTGCGCTCAACTGTGAAGGGAGGAGACGAAACCTAGAAGGTTTGGAGGGTTTGCGGAGGAATGGCTTTCTGAGATACCCGACCAGTGCCCTCAACGGAGCTGGTCAACTTGAGGCTTTATATCAATAAAATACTATGTACCTTGCGAGCGTATGGCTCATGACTCGCAACTTCACCGCGTACAGCGATTGGTCTACATCCTCTCGTTCATTCCAGGCTGTACTTTCGCTTTCACTCGTCCCATACAGGCTGCTGTACATGAGCTTTTCGCTCTGCCTTAGCGTCATGATCCCGAGGGCATGCGGTCCAGAAGGTGAGCCATCGTCCGAGCCACCCAAGGAAAGACGCTCTAATGCTCGGGCACTGCCCAAGTCCCTAAGAGATGCGGGTTTTGAATCGCGCCATGTCCATTCTTTTTTCGGCTCTACGCTGTATTGAGGTCGTCGGACGGTGTTCTATCTCGTGTGGTAAAGCAGAGCCGGTGGGCTGGCGTTGTAGCAAACCATCGAAACCTGCTTTTCTATCCGTTCAGGAGTGCAATCCGACTTTGTTCTACAACTTCTTAGGTTATTTGCAAGTACCTAGATCTGGGACATTGTGTTGTTTTTGACTGGTTTCAATATGCATTATTT
The DNA here is from genome assembly GCF_010093625.1 of Macroventuria anomochaeta. NCBI lineage: Eukaryota > Fungi > Ascomycota > Dothideomycetes > Pleosporales > Didymellaceae > Macroventuria > Macroventuria anomochaeta. The sequence goes on from NW_022985382.1 coordinate 440,387, forward strand.
TGCGCCGTCCATAGGTCTTACATAGATACACAATACACGCCAACACATGCTCTTGAACACAAGAAGCTGAATACCACCCGTTCTTATCTAAGTAGACATGTAGTGAACATGTACTCCACCGTTGACACAAGTATTGTACAGTAGGCAGAGCCCGCGTGGAGAGTGGTGAGAAGGGCGCCGAATCGAGCAAAAGCGATGCAAAAAGGTCGAATGTCGAAGTGAAAAGAATCAGACCGTTGTCTCGGTCTGTGGTGATTTGCGGCGGTGGTCGTTGTCGTTGTCATTTACACGTCAGCGGGGGCGGGCTCGAAGAAAACCTTTCGTGTGATCTGATGCAATGTTAGGGTATGCTCTTGCGTTTGCTTTAGTATCAGACTTACAGCCCAGCCTCCTGCTACGGTTGCGCAGATGCCCGCGCTGATAGCCATTGGCCGTGTGCCCCGTGTGCTCTTGAAGATGGCGCCAGAAATCGCACCAGCAACAACACTGTTGGTAGGGTCGTGCTTGCCGCGCAGAGCGCCAATTGTGCTGTTTGTGCCGTTGTAGATCAAGGCGATGACACCGGCGCTGTTACCCAGGAAAGGTCCTCGTCTTGTGACGGCGTTCAGGACACCGTTCACGCGCAACCTAGGTGGCATCGAAGCCGGGTTCTTCTGCAGACCCTCGGACAGACCCCACGCGCCACCGATCGTGAGCGCAGTCAGGTAGCTGACACCAGTGCCGTAGCAGAGGTCGTCTGACCAGCCGCGGCTGGGAAGTGCGGAGTGGTCTGCGGGCGCCGAGTCTTCGAGGGAGAGGTAGTCGAGGGTGTCTTGATTCAGACCGGCAAGAGGGTGTAATTGCGACGGGTCGAGGATGAAATCTGAGGGGTTCTGGATGGCGGTGCTGGGGTCGAAGGGTGCGGGCGCTGATGGCGATGCAGCGAAGTTGTCGTGTGGTTCCTGCGGCGATTGCGAGTCTGTCGCGGTCGACTTCTTGCCGGTAAGGACGTCCCAGCTGGTGATGCATTAGCAAACGTGCAATAGCAGATTCAGATATCGGCGAAGCGTACATTGCCATCTTGGATGTGTTCGACTGGGGTGCGATGTGGAGGTGGTTGCAGGTTGCGCCTCGCGATCAGTCGGCTCGTGGGTATCTCCTAACGCCGAAAATGCCGAAAGAGAGCGATGAAAGAGATTAATAAATAGAAGCACACGGAGCACAGATGCGCTGGCGATGGCGGCTTGGGTATGGGGCGTGGGCGGTGCTGTCGTGCTATCGTCTGGTGGTGTTGAACTTTTGCAGGAGTGACGGATGACGCTAGACTAATCCCTGTCACTTCGAGAAACATCTTTCCGAGAGTCGGAACGGGAAGAAGTACTCAACACCACACCAACTCCACAAGAAAAGCATACAGCATGGCACTTCCGGAATACAAGAAGAGCTTTCTCGAGACCTGTGTGTCCGCCGGGGCACTCAAGTTTGGCACTTTCACCCTCAAGTCCAAGCGTGTCTCGCCTTACTTCTTCAATGCGGGACTCTTCCACAGGGCAGATCTGCTGCGGTCAATGTCTTTGGCATACGCCCAGTCCGTGAAGGCTCATGGCGACGCCGACTCTTCGTTCGACTTTGATGTTTTGTTCGGCCCCGCATACAAGGGCATTCCTCTGGCTGCAACGACCATCGACAAGCTGGCTGATCTGGACGCTGCAAAGTACGGCAAGAAGAGCTACAGCTTCAACCGCAAGGAGGCCAAGACCCACGGTGAGGGTGGTAACATTGTCGGTGCCTCGCTCAAGGGCCAGAAAATTGTTATCATTGACGATGTTATCACTGCCGGAACCGCTATCAGGGAGGCTATCGACATCATCAAGAGGGAGGGAGGAGAGCTTGTCGGCATCATCGTTGCGTTCGACAGGCAGGAGAAGACTCCTACTGAGAACGACGACGACGGCAAGCCTGGACCGAGCGCCATTGGCGAGGTCAGGAAGCAGTACGGCATCCCGGTGCTCTCCATCTTGACACTGGACGACATTGTCGAGTTCCTGAGGAGCCAGGGCAGTGAGGATGATATCAAGAGGCTTGATGAGTACAGGGCGAAGTACAAGGCCAGCGACTAGAGATCATATCGGACCAGCCACGGCAGAACTACGATGGAGACACACCCTCGTCATGAAGACGACACGACTGTTACGTTGGAGGACAGCACGTGTGATGAGGAAGTCCCGTGCAGCAACGGCGCTTATGGGCAGGGAAAAAGGTTAGACAAAATCAATACGTGCTATATAAGCACGCTGCTCATCGCATCATCATGCAATTATGAACGGATGGAGCTTATTCTTGGTATGTATTGATTGGTAGAGAAGCATCGTGATGCCGAGGGTACAAGCATTTATGCAAGTGTTAGCGAGCCAGTTCGAGGGGCGCGCTAAGGCGCGTCACCCAGACCGCGACATTTCCCCTTGGATGTTTACTTCGAGCGCAACACTAGCTATCACACTTTGGTATACGGGCGTACGAGCGCTTCGATGGCTTTGCGCCGTTTATCCATCGGTATCCACGTATTCACCTGTAGCTCCTTCCTGGATTCGGCAGTGCTCTTTCTTGGCGAATGAGCCTCCAAAACAAATGAATCGCCGTGACGTTGAGTCTCCAACACCGACAGGGAGCGGTTTCGGCAGCATCTTCTCTTCTAGCAGGTTTACCTTGTTGTTTTGCTCTCTTGTTTGCCGGTCCATCTTCGTGTTGAACTCGTAACGGTGCTGGCGCCGTCGCAGCTTGTTGATACTCCTGTTTCTTGCTCTGTTGCAGCCACGGCTCGACCAACATTTCGAGTCTAGTGGTAGTAGCCCTACCAGTCTACCTGACGATGCGTAGGATTAAGATACCTCGCAATGCAGCAGGCAATCCAAAGATATCGCGCCAGCACCAGCGAGCCCTCACATACCTCATCCTCGGAGCTATAGCACTCGGCGCATACTACATCTGGTTCTGCGCACCTATCGATACCCTCGCGATCCCCTTCGAAGACCACGAAGCTTACATGAACGATCGCTCGAGCTTTAAATCGTACAAGTCTCGGCAATCATACGACTGGAGGAATGCGCCCTTTCGCAACACCATGAAGGCATACACGCCGCTGCCAGCTGGGCAACCTCGAGCGCTTCTGAAAGTACAATTCGATTTCCTACCTGAAACAAAGGCACAACGAGAGCGCAGAGAGATACAGAGAGTTGCAGTTCGGGACGAGTTCAGGCGCAGCTGGGACAGCTATCGTGCATATGCATGGGCAGAGGATGAGCTTAAACCCATAACAGGGATTGGTCTCAAGACCTTCGGCGGGTGGGGCGCAACGTTGGTGGACTCTCTTGACACACTGTGGATCATGGGAATGAAGGAGGAGTTCTACGAAGGGGTGGAAGCAGTAGCAGCCATCGATTTTGGCAAGTCAGACATGAAGACTGTCAGCGTCTTTGAGACCACGATTCGGTATCTGGGCGGCATGCTGAGCGCTTACGACCTCAGCCAGGAGCCTGTCTTGCTGGAGAAGGCCATACAGCTCGGCGAGATGCTCTACCGTGCTTTCGACACTGAGAACCACACGCCCACAGGCTGGCTCGACATTGAGAAGGCAAAGGATCCCGAAGGAGTATCGTCCAAACCTGAAACCAGCATCTGCTTCGCCTGCCTCGGATCTTTGACCATGGAGTTTACTCGTCTCGCGCAAATCACTCAACAGTCGAAATACTACGACGCTGTAGCGCGTATCACTAGGCTCCTTGACCTCACTCAAGATACAACACGCATACCGGGTCTCTGGCCTACCACCCTCAATGCGCGCAAAGAAGAGTTCAACCAAAGCCGTTTCTTCTCTCTCGGCGCCCTCGCCGACAGCACATACGAATACTTTCCCAAGATGCACGCCCTGCTCGGCGGCCTCGAACCCGTGTACCAGAAACTGTACACTGACTCTGCAGCCAAGATCGACGAGCACATGCTGTTTCGACCCCAGCTTCAGGACGAGGAACTCAGCAAAAGCCTTTTATTCTGCGGCGACGTACACTCCTCACGGCCCAACGAAGTCACCCTCGACCCCGAAATGCAACATCTTACCTGTTTTATCGGCGGCATGTTCGGCCTTGCCGGTCGTCTCTTCTCCACCCCATCACACATCGAGCTGGGCGAGAAGCTAACAAAAGGGTGCATATACGCCTACGCCGCCATGCCCACCGGCATCGCGCCCGAGATCTTCAAAACGCTACCCTGCCCAAGCCGCACCGAGTGCAAATGGAACGAAACCGAATGGCAAGATAAAGTCTGGTGGCACTACGGGAGCAAGTACGCGACGAACGTGGAGCAGGTAGCGCAAGACAAAGGTCTTCCGCGCGGCTGGACGAATATCCGGGATAAACGATACCTCCTCCGCCCTGAAGCTATCGAATCCGTGTTTGTCATGTACCGCATCACAGGCAAACAGGAGTACCTCGACGACGCATGGGACATGTTCACCTCCATCGTTGCCAACACGCGCACACCGTACGCCAACGGGCAGCTGCTCGACGTCACTGGGCAAACCGACTTCGGCGGGGAACATTACACTGTCGGACAGAGGTTTCGCGGCCATGGACCTGCGACAGTGAAGCAGGGAAATGTGGAGGATAAGATGGAGAGTTTTTGGACGGCGGAGACGTTGAAGTATTTCTATCTGGTCTTTTCGAGACCGGATATGTTGAATTTGGATGATTGGGTCTTCAATACTGAGGCACACCCTTTTCGACGGCCGAAGGCGAGTAAGGCGAGTGATGTGCTGTAGGGTGAGAGGAATTGATTGGGTTGGGCTGCATTTGTAGGTGTTGGTATGCATATAGACTTGTCAATACTGCAGCACGAAGACCAGAGTATCACTTGGTATCTGCAAAAAGAATGGACATGGCGTGATTCGGATCCGCATCTCTCGGTATTCTGGAGCAATGGCTGTCAGTCTATTGCACAAGCATCCAAGTGTCTTGCCATAGGCCAACAGCTTCCCCGCTGACCATTCAGACTACATGTTCTTGAAACGATGGATCCTCTTCGATGGAGCGAGATCATGCACCCCGATGTCTTGAACATGTCAGTACAAGGATGAACGTAGAAGCGTGTTCGTTGTTTGCTGTTTGCAAAGTGCAGGGACGGCCACAATCCTGCTGTCAGTGAACGGCAGCGAGGAGGGACCAGTACAGATCAAGGCTCGGCATGTAGCAATCTTATACTTCCATTTTGTAAAACAAATGGGCCATGGTGCAACTCGAACCCGCATCTCTCCTTTAGACACGCCTATCCTGATGGCGTTACATGACTGTTCCTTAGACGCTGAGCAGGACTCGTTACGCCTCTTGTCAGTGCACTTCAAAGTGCGCGTCAACAGGCCTCTGCCCGTTGATGTTGAGCACATCTTGAGGGCAAGCGCTCATAACGACCACAACGTCTCTCAAAGCCTGGAACACGACATAATCGCCAGGCTTCGTCAATGGCCCTTCAAAGCTGACACCTCTTCTTGCGCCCTCTCCTTCCTGCGTAACCGGTATGTTCATGAACAAATTAAAAGGGTCTGGCACCCTCCCGCCCATCCTGGTCTGCAAGCCCTGCAGAATCTCGCCTTTCTCTGAATCACCCAGGTCAGAGGCCAGGGCAGCCAAAGCGTCCCAGCAGTTGTCCGTACAGCTCTCGTGATATGCCTCAACACCTAGCTCGGCGTACCGCCACCGATCACAAGCTGCAATCAGGGTGTCATGCACACCTGGACTCGTATCCTCGATCAGCTTCACCAAAGGTGCGCGTTTCTGGCTGACCAGCGTATCACCAACGCTCGGTATGAGCTTCAGTAATTTGGCGCGGCAGTGCGACATGGACATGCACTCTGGTGCTGCAGCGGCACGATTTGCAGCTGTGGAATAGTGTGATGAGGAAGCAGAGAACGTGGCGGGATAGAGAGGCGCTTCGAGGCGAGAGGAGGGGGTGCCTATCGATGTGGATGGCAGGGCGAAGACCCAGGTGTCGACGACTTGGTTGCCGTGGGTGTTGATGATCTTGATCTTTTGGTTGACGCGTACAATGGCTGCTGCACCGCGGCGAGCAGGGACTGTCTGTGTTGAGGGCATGGTACGTAGTCGTGTCTTTCAGGTGGTTGTATGAGATGGTAAGATCTATGTGAGTTAAGTAGAGTATCGTGATCGTGCGAAGTGGAATTTCAAGATTTGCAATGAGTGGAATAAGCTGCCAGGTTAGCTCTCAGTCTTGTACTTCTATGATCGTCACGCGGCTGAGCAGTGGGATGCGATTTGTGAACAGTGAGGGGAAGATAACCGTGAGCTGATAAAGCAGTTGAACATTAGTAGATTGAGGGTACGTGGTGGAGGAAGCACTGATGTGCGATCAATTGGCAAACTCCAGCTACGCTTGTTCTGGCGTGTATTGGTCCCAGATGTCAGAAGTTACCTGAAGAGGTGACGGGTAGGAAGCAGTGACGTGAACCCTCGAGATGTTGTCGAGGCGCACGTGCTTGGCGCGCTCCCCAGCAGCTGGAACGGCCAGACAGGCATTCCAGATCGCCAAAATATCCCCACTGCAAGTTGACCTCCTATTCTCCACACCAGTAGCATTCCTACCAGACCGTCAACATGGCGCTTGCTACGAAGACGCAATCGCACAACATCTTTGCGAAGTTGAAGGCAAAGCCCGCGAATAAAGTACGTTTCCCTATTCAGGGAGGGGCGGTCAGCGATGGCTAACATGGACTGTAGATATGCTTCGACTGCGGCGCAAAGAACCCAACATGGAGCTCTGTACCCTTCGGTATCTACCTCTGTCTCGACTGCTCCTCGAATCACCGTAACATGGGTGTCCACATCTCCTTCGTCCGCTCAACGAACCTCGACAGTACGTCAACACCGAAATCTAGAATTGTATGCATAAGGAGCAATGCTAACCAGGCACAGTCTGGCAATGGGATCAGCTACGAATCATGAAGGTCGGTGGCAACGAGAGTGCGACCAAGTACTTCCAGTCGCACGGTGGCTCTGCTGCGCTCGCCAGCAAGGACCCCAAGGCCAAATACACAAGCAATGCGGCAACAAAGTACAAGGATGAGCTGCAAAGGCGATGCACTGCGGACGCCAAGCTGTACGTTTGTGCCTCATATAGTCTACGTCAGCGCTGACATTCCTCCTCAGATACCCTGAAGAGGTTGTAATTACAGATGCCCCAGACGTTGCTGGTGGCAGCGAAAGCAACACGCCCGCCGGCGAGGATGATGACTTCTTCTCTTCATGGGACAAGCCCACCATCAAGCGACCCTCCAACCCTCCCTCGCGAACTGGTACACCGCGTGCTCAGTCACCATTCCTTAAGCCAGGCGCCGCTGGCAACGGAGCAGACCGCCCCAAATCGCCACTCGTATCGGCCGAAACCACTACACCTGCCGTCGTAAAGCCCACGGTACGAAAGACCACCGCGGGCGCTGCGCCCAAGAAGAACATCCTAGGCGCAAAGAAGAAGGGATTGGGAGCTAAGAAGGTTGTTGCTGCTGACGGCGGCCTGGACTTCGAGGATGCCGAGCGCAAGGCGAGGGAGGAGGCAGAGCGCGTTGAGAAGCTTGGATACGACCCAGACGCCGAAGCTGCTGAGACCGACGCTACAACGATGCCCAAGGCTGCCGAAGCCTCGAACATCGCAGCACCTACACCAGTCTCCCCCGCCCGCGGAGGATTCGGTTCGACGGCAAAGCCAGACCGCTGGGATGCTGACACCGAGAGGTTAGGCATGGGCGTTGCACGCCTGGGATTCGGACAAGTCGGTGCTGCTAAGAAGGCAGCACCAGCAAAGAAGATGGGTGGCTTTGGCAGTGTCAGCAAGCCTGTGGAAGACGACAGCGAGAAGTATGCGCGCCAGAAGTTCGGCTCGCAGAAGGGTATCTCCAGTGACGAGTTCTTTGGGCGAAACAACTACGACCCCGCGGCAAGTGCTCAGGCTAAGGAGCGACTATCAGGTATGCAATACCATCAGTGCCCTCAACTTTCAATCACCTTACTAACAAATCGCAGGCTTCGAAGGCGCATCAGCCATCTCATCGAACGCATACTTCGGCCGCCCTGAAGACGACATGCCCGAGGATGACTACGGTGACCTTGAAAGCGCTGCCAAGGATTTTGTGCGCAAGTTCGGTATCACGGCTGGCGACGATCTCGAGAACCTGTCAAACATGCTTGGTGAGGGTGCTGGGAAATTGCAGGGCGCTATCCGGAACTACTTGAACTCGTAGAAGAGTGAAGGTACAACCGAAAACCGAGTGTCAACGTGTCGATCGGCCAGGCCAGAAACGACTGAGCTGAGCGAGTACGATGGAGAGTACTCTACCGGCGTGGGAGTGAAGTGGGACGGGGAGGTAGTCGATATCAGCGAGTACAACATGGAACCTTGGGAGCTTCTTTCCCCATGAAATTGGGCTGATTCCAGGGCTGTGGCCGTATGGCGATGTCAGGACATGCTCAAGGTCTGGTTCTGATGTTGCTGGATGTGTCCATGCGGCATGAGTGTGGCGTTTCTTTGGGACGACTGCATCCTTTCTGGCTATGATAACTTAAGAGGATAGACAAAGCAATGCAATACGACGAATGCTACAAGCATGAAACAAATCTCATTGCATGTGGTATCTGTGTCTTGAAGCTGGCAGATGTAGTGCATCAGTGAATTCTCACTCGTGGAGCATATCCACCAACAGATATCATATTCTCAACAATATCATATTCTCAACATATACTTTGGGTGCGTTTTAATGATCAATGCTGCAGCAATGAACGTGAGATTCATTTCATTTGAAAGGTCGAGGCGAGAGCGGGTCCGCCTCGGCTGGTGTTTGGGAGGGTCCCCGAAATCTTGGCGACTAAGCGGTGGGGAAGGCGCCACTCGAGAAAAAGTTACTCGCCAGGCGCTATCGATATCGTTCCTGCGACTTTTTGCAGAGCGTCCGACAACAACACTCCACGCCGCCGCCAAAATGAAGACCCAGTGGAAGGATATCCCCGTTGTGCCTACGAGCCAGGAGTTCTTGGACATTGTTTTGTCCAGGACCCAGAGGCGTCTCCCGACTCAGGTAAGCCATGATCGCAACCCTCTGATGGCGCATAATACTTACCCGGACGCAGATTCGTGCAGGCTTCAAGATCAGCCGTATCCGAGCCTTCTACACCCGTAAGGTCAAATACACCTCCGAGACTTTCACCGAGCGCCTCACACAAACTATCGACGCCTTCCCTCGCCTGCAGGACATCCACCCGTTCCACCGCGATCTGCTCAACACCCTGTACGATGCAGACCACTTCCGCATTGCCCTTGGTCAGCTATCGACCGCCAAGTCGCTTATTGAGACTGTCGCCCGTGACTACGTCCGTCTCCTAAAGTATGGACAGTCGCTGTTTCAGTGCAAGCAGCTGAAGAAGGCGGCGCTGGGTCGCATGGCAACAATTTGCAAAAGGCTTAAGGACCCGCTTGTCTACCTCGAGCAGGTCAGGCAACATCTGGGTCGTCTGCCCTCGATCGACCCCAACACCCGCACACTTGTCATTTCTGGTTTCCCCAATGTTGGCAAGTCTTCTTTCTTGAAGAACATCTCGCGCGCAGATGTCGAAGTACAGCCCTACGCTTTCACAACCAAGAGTCTCTACGTCGGTCACTTGTGAGTTCAATCATACCGATCTACTATCCAACACTCCTAATAAGTAAAAACAGTGACTACAAGATGCTGCGATTCCAGGCAGTCGACACCCCCGGTATTCTTGACCACGCCCTCGAGGAGATGAATACCATTGAGCACCAGTCGATTTGTGCCATCGCCCATCTTCGCGCCCACATCCTCTACTTCATGGATCTCAGCGAGCAGTGCGGTTACTCCGTCGCTTCGCAGATCGCTCTCTTCAACAACATCAAGCCTCTTTTTGCAAACAAGCTGATCACAATTGTCATCAACAAGATTGACCTTATGCGCCCGAGCCAGTTGGACGCAGAGACACAGGAGCAGCTTCAGGGTATGCTGAAGTCTGGTGAGGTGGAAATGCTCGAGCTTTCCTGCAACACCCAGGAGGGTGTCATGCAGGTGCGCAACCACGTCTGCGACCGTCTGATCGCTGCTCGTAACGCAGAGAAGCTCAAGGCCGGCACAAACAGCGCTGGTGAGCCTTCTGGCCGTCTCGGAGAGCTTCTTCGCCGTATTCATGTTGCTCAACCCCTTGGAGGCGTCACACGTGAGACGTCCATTCCGGAGGCAGTCCTCAACAGGAAGAAGTACGACAAGAGCGACCCAGACAGGATTCTACTTGAGCGCGATCTGGAGGAGCAGGAGGGTGGTGCTGGTGTGTATAACATCGATCTTCGCAAGAACTACTTGCTCGAGAACGACGAGTGGAAACACGACCGCATTCCTGAGGTGTTCAAGGGTCAGAACGTCTACGACTTCATCGACCCTGACATTGAGGCTAAGCTTGAGGCTCTCGAGGCCGAGGAGGAGAAGCTTGAGGCTGAGGGCTACTACGACTCTGAGGAGGATCTTGAGGATGCCGAGGAGGCAGACATCAGGTACAAGGCAGAGCTCATCCGTGAGAAGAGGCAACTCATCCGCAACGAGGCCAAGATGCGCAAGAGTCTGAAGAACAGGGCCGTCATTCCCAGGACGGCGAAGGCCGTCAAGCTGTCAAAGATGGAATCTCATCTCGAGAGCCTCGGTCACGACACATCGAAGATCGCTGCTCGTGCAGAAGAGGCTCGTGGACGCAGCCGGTCTCGTGCTGCAGCTGCTGATGGTGATGCTATGGAGATTGACAAGCCCATGAATGCCATTGAGAGGGCTAAGATGAGGGGCCGCAGCCAGAGCACCAACAGGAGAATGGATGGTGTTACGAACGAGGAGGCCGCCACGAAGGCAGAGAAGATGGCTAAGTTGTCACAGAAGAAGATGAACAGGATGGCCAGGCAGGGTGAGGCCGACCGGCATCAGACCGGATCTTTGATCAAGCATCTGGTAAGTCCATTGCCTCATCTACACGTGATCATCACTAACGCATATACAGACTGCTGGAAAGCGTGGTATCGGAAAGACCAACAGGCGATAGAAGCAGCCGTGTTGTACTGTCTTTGTTTTACTTACCGTCATGGCGCGACAGGTAGAAAAATCATGGTTGGCGTTCAGGATGCATCAGATACCTACGCGTCGGTTCTTTACACCGGTGTGGTAATGCAAGTTTATGTTCCAATGAAGAATAATCTGCCTATTGCCCAATCACTCGCCATCGGATGGGATCTACACCTCCGACATCGTGGTAGGCGTGGCTGTACAACGACTCCAATATCGGAATCATGGCACGACAAGAATAGCACCTCAGACTCGCTCAGCCTTGTGCGACCTCTGCCCAAAGGGGCGCCTATTGGTTCGGAAAGAGCCGTAGAGACCGCGCTACTGAAGATCCTGGTTTGGAAGGATGCATCTGACAGCACGTGGGAAATTGCAATCTGCACTCTCCATCAATATGCTGACCTCCCAAATGTAAATGATAGCCCCTGCTGGACTCGAATTAATGCAGAAGTGCTCGCCTTGGAGTTATTTAGCAATAGACTTCAAGGACATGAAGCAGTTGCGGATTTCAGGGCAGGAAGCGATGGGAAGTGACACGGAGGTCAGCGTCAGCGTATTGCCGGCTACCATATTGATTCAGCCTTTTACAGGTCTCACCTAACCCGATGCACACAATGCTGGGCGAGACGGCTTGCGCCCATTGGACCGAGTGCGCATGGCCCGCCGTTGGAGGCTGGACGAGTGGCTTGAGGTTAATCTTTGCTCGACAGCCAATGGTCTCAAAGACATGCATGTGTAGTGGGTAGGGTAGGTAGTGGGAGGCCTGAGTGTCGTTCTTCCCATGGGTTTGAGGACTTCGGCTTGATCTTACTTTACACACAGTACTGGGACTGACTTTTGGTTTACTTATCGAGTGCTGATCGGACGGCGAGTAGACCTTGTACGTCTTTTGCGATACGCGATATAGAAGAGGAGGGCCGCTATGGTGTATCTATCGACTGAGAGCCTGTTGGCTCTGATTTGGACAAGTGCTGCGCTTGCGACGCCGTGTAAGTCAAAGAAAATGCCGTATAGGAAGCGCAAGGTTGGTTTCTAATGCACTGTAGTAATTGCAGAACCGATGCGGAGGAACGACCTTGCAGTGCGCGACGATACAGTTTGTCCGGATGGATACACATCGAAGAACGGCATGAGGTAGACCTTTCATTACAGTATCGTATGTCTGTTGCTCCTCTGACCCTTCAACAGCTTCACAACATATTGCAAACAGAACAACCCTGGGAATGGTGCGTCACCAACCTCTTGATAGAACACCAAACAACAGTAGCTAATACCAATCAGATGCTATGGATATCAAGTACTTCACATCTCCGTCCATGGCAGACTGCATGGAGCATTGCTCGCGATACTGGGGCAATGGCGAAGGTTGCTATGGCGTCGTATGGCGAGAAGACAACAAATGCTGGATACGCAACAGCAACACCACCGTGAACGGCGTCGTCGACTCCACCGACGGCACACACTCCGCGCTCATCGCCTCGAACACGTACGATAAGGTCGACACGGCGTGTCCTGCCACCGACCTCTCGACACATACTTTAGATGGCGTTCCGGGACTGGGATATACGATACAATGCAACAAGGTTATTGACGGAACATATGATACTTGCTGGTCTGGCTACCCAAAGCCATGCTGGGACACGCAACATGTCGAAGGAGCCTTCATCGGGTTCTACCACACCACGACCCTTGAGGCTTGCGTGCGGATCTGTACCGACCAGAGTCCGCTTTGCAAAGGCGTTTCATGGAACCCTGATTACTCGATCGGCTTCGCGAACTGCTGGCCCAAGACAGGCTTCAGTGATAACCACATGTCCACACCTTCCGCGAAGGACGGCGTGATCCACTCCGTTACCATCACGTCTTTCGATCGTGTCGATTCCAACTGTCCGTCGTCGAATAGCTACGCGACCGCGGACAACAATAATTTTGACATCCACTGCGGCCAGCTCAACGAAGGAACCAACATCACACAGATCCACACGCAGAACATAACATCATGTATGGACTCGTGCGCCACAACAGACAAGTGTGTCGGTGTGGTGTTTGACTCGACGCTGCAAAACGGGTTTAAAAACTGCTATTTGCAGAACACTACAAGCACTACTAGCGACAAGGCATCTGCGACTTTCGCCGCGCTGTCCGGGAGCTCGATTCCGTCATCAAGCAGCTCTTCCACACCGGGGAACTCAACTTCTGGTTCTGGTTCCGGGTCATCTGGAAAGGGAGGCGAGAGCAAAGCTTGGATTGCCGGCCCTGTTGTTGGTGGGCTTCTTGGGCTTGCGATTGTTGCTGGTGCGGCGTTTTGGTGGCGGAGGCGGAAAAACAATGCTGCGGCAGTGGGGGAGAAGCATGAAGGTGTCCAGTATGATGCTGCGCCGGCATATTCACCGGGTCTGGCACCCCACGGCGCGCAGCAGCAGATGAGCTATTATGATGCACATCCGATGAACGAAGCAGATGCAGGGGCTACGAGGAATGAGTTGCCTGAAACAACAAAGTATGCGCATCGGACGGGGGAAGGGGAGGTGCATGAGGCGCCATGATCCCAACGTACACTCCCTGGCGGCTAGCATGTGAGGCTCGTCGATGAAATCACGACTTCCAAAAAGGCCGGCGGCGGCCTTTGCTGGACGTTCGTGATATGAGGCAGTGGTACAGCATTCTGGCGTTTCTTCCATGATACCAAAATTATTTGTGCTTTTCTTGTCGTGATTAATAGTACGCTGTTATCTTTTTCAATGACCGAAAGAGTCTCCCTACATATAAACTTAGGTGAACCAAACTTCGTCTGAATTCTCCCAGGTGCGTCCTTCACCTTCACCTCTCACCTGAACAACATGCTTTCTTTCTACAAACGGTTCTCAAATCTTCTCTCGATATGGAAACTGCCTTCCTTGCAGATGCCATCACATATGTGGTCTAAAGGGCAAAGAGCTCTGAGGACTCATCTGGAAAATTGTTTGAGCTTCCTTTGCTTCCACTTTCACACCAATGCAAACGGGTGGCTTGGCACAACAACACAGACTCAAAACAATGCAGTCTCATTGCTACCGCGCTGCACTCAGACACCACTCTGTCAACAACATCCCACATCCGCCACTTGTTGGCAACCTCGCACAAACACAGCTGAAATGGCTGAGACCCATGCGAGCTGTCAATAAGCACCCGTTGGTGACTCACAGTTTGACCATTTCAACGTCACGTTCCGTCTCCAAGACCTGCCTCCAGAGCTCTTGCGTCACGTCTTTGAGTATGCGCTTCCCCAAAGTCTCACCTTCAGCTTCAGGCAGTGCGGCTATGGTAGCTCTCTGTGGACACTTTTGGCAGTAGTGGGAAAGCATAAGTCAACCCAGGTTGTGGACGAGCACCCTGTGCACAATCCGACTGGCTATTTAGTCTTTGTCAACAACGGTGACGATTATTCCTCGCACGCGGTAGTCCGCCACCGAGCCCGTCTACAGGACTTCATTGAGTAATCAAGGTGCATGTTGACGATGAGAGCAAGAAGTCCTCAAGAGATTGCACGTAAGAATCTTGACCAAGCACCTGAAGGTCAGAGATCCCCAGTGGCAATGATGGTAGAGCCCGGACGATGCAGAAAAGAAAGCGCGTATTGAAACACACATGTTCGCTCTGGGAGTCCTCTCCGAGATCGAAGGAGTCGAGGAAGTGAAGCTCGTTGGACTACCGCTATGGTTCACTCGGTGTCTCTCGCTGCAGATGGCTGACCAAGGAGGCACAGTGTCAGAACTGACATGGCCTACCAAGACTGTCAAGCGACAGCAAGACGAATATCACAAGCCGAAGAAGGTAGAGACCACGTCACGCAAGTACTGGCAACCCATGCTGATTGAAGACAATGCGCACAGCGCAACAATATTGAGCTTTCCCAGACTAGGATTGATCACTGTTTCCCAGCGCCAGAGGAGATTTTCCGGAGAAAGTCTTACCAATATCGACTAAGGCTTACCACGAAAGATACGGAAGAATTTCTTTCTTGATAGCGCCACGCAGTTCTACGGGCGCTCCCAATCTGAACAGTCTGAGCTCCAAATACCCAGCACCACAAATCATTACTATTCGACGTCTCCTCCTTCAATACTTGCAGGTGAATGGACAAATGTCAAACAAGCGATTCAGAAGGCACGTGGAATCTTTCCTTGGACGAGAGATCTCTTTGAAACCAGATGGATTTGTATACAATGCTGTGCTTGGTATCAAAACATACATACAAAGCCTATACAACGAACCCACAAAAGTAACCCAACCCTTTGATGCGACAAATCACTCATCCTCCCTCTCCCCCCAAACACCCATCTCCTCCCTCGCCACCGCATCCAAATCTACCAAAGCCCCCTTATCTTCCTCATCATCACTACTTTCTTCTTTCACCGTGTTTGACTCCTTCCTCTTTAGGTCTCCCCACCCAGCATCTTCTTCCTCATCCGACGCCGGGAAAGAGGGAGAGGCCGGCACATAGTCGTCCATCAAATGGCTCGGCAGTCCGGCAGGCACTTGACGATGTTGCTGGATGGTGGGCGGAGGCGTGAGTGGCATCATGGCCATCTCCGGCGGTCTCGACAGCTCTGGTTCTTTCTCTAGTTCATGAGTTTTGGGCGACTCGGGGCGCGTGGGGGGTGTAACTGGTTTCGGTACGGGTTTCGTTACTTGCACTGCCGGGGGCGCCGTAGGTCCAGCAGGCGATGAAGATGCCGAGTTGCCACGATACTTCGGTTCCGCATCCCTCTGCCTCTTGCCTTCCTGCTTTTGCTGTGGAGCATGTTGCGGTTCCGGTCGTGATGGCTCAATATGACTGGTGGCTACCGCCGGCGCTACATCAGCCTGCTGTGTTGCTGGCAGCTTTGCGTGGTGTTCTTGTTGGTGTTGTTGCGAAAAGGGGAATATGGAAAAGAGTGTTGAGCTGAGACTGTGTCTGTTTGGTGGCCTTGTTCTTTCCTCTGGATTAAGGCGTTTGGGTGCGGTGGTCGGTGGTGGGAGCGAGGTAGAGTGCGAGTGTGATATTCTGGGCGCTGCAGGGCTCTGTGGTTTAGTGACTGTCTTAGTCGGAAGATCTGCGCCGCACATTTCGCACTCGGTTAGAGAGGCGTGGTTAAGGAATGTGCACCGCGGGCACTGCTTCTTCTCTTCCGGCGTCGTTAGTCTCGGTCCCTGTTGATCTTGCATCTGCGGCTGCGGTCGTGGTGGCTGTGGCGGAGCTGGCTCCTCTCTTCGTTCCTGTCTATCCGCACCCTGCAGACGCCTCTGAACAACCGTGTTCGCTGTGATGGACTGCTTCGAACCCATCGCAGTTCCTGCACCATTCGGATTCGGATCCACAGATATCACAACCTGAACATCCCTCTTCGTCCCACACTTCAAGCATTGACACTGCCTCACCACGCTCTTCGTATACGTCTCATCCACCTGACTTGGCGCATCGAACCTGATCTCAAACCTTTCCGGCTCCCCAAACGCATCACTCCTACTCTTCCCTCTGCTGTCCAGAGCCTTGTTACTCGCATACCCGGCTCCTCTCGCGACAATCGGCGTAATCGGATCAACAGCCCCAATAACGAGATGGTCGACGAAGGGTACCAGCATCAACGTCCCACTACTCTTAATCCTCTGATCGACCTCGGGCCGCAGCTCAAACTCATCAACCGAGTGCAAGGCTGTGAAGTATTTGGCAAACATATCGCCATACCAGCGTCTGACCTGCACACCTTGCGCAAGCAACTCTTTCGGTTCACTCCGGGGCGCAGGACTCGGCCAGAGCGCGTCAATGAGGTGCTTCTCTTTCAAACTCTTCCGTACCATCAGGTCGAGGCGTGCGCATTCGAAAAGTTTCTTCTCAAGCCGATCATGCAGTTCGTACTTCGCGAACCGCACCACCAGACCTCGCACAAAGCCCGAATCAAGCCGCCATTTCCGCGTAAAGTAATCCAAACTCTCGAGATCTTTTTGGGCTTGGGCATTCGCTGGTCTCACACTCAACGGCTGCAGTTCATGGCCCTTCCATTCATATTAGTGCCTTGCAACACGTCTAATTGCCATTTTGCAACACGTCTAATTGCCATTTGGTATGGGGGGAGCGTAACTCACCATATTGACCCATCGCTGCGGTTGCCGCGGATCGGCGGTTGCAGTCGACCAAAACGATCGTATCGGCGCGTACTCGGCTTTGAAGTAGTTGTATACAAAGTCGAGGAAGTCTCCTTCGTTGAGCGGGAGCATTGCATGGCCTCGGGGGATGTCCATGGCGGCGTGGGGAGCCTGCTAGCCTGATGACCTTTTTCCCAAGTCGCGAGTTGAAGATCACAGGACAAACTCTCGAACAGCGTTTCGACAATATCGCGCAGCAGCGCTCGTATAAAGAGCCTCAAGAACTTGTAGGTGAGTTTCCAAATCTATCTCTTTTCTTTGCTCGTGTGCGGTGCTCTAGGTGTGCTGGCTAAAGCTGCTGCCTGGGGCAGTTGGAGAAGAATACGTGTGCAGGGCAAGGCAAGCTGCGAAGGAATCCAAGTGACGATGCATAGACGGCTGCGCCACACCGCGTGATAGCTCTATCGCAAATAGCTTTCTTTCGCTGATCCATGTTGTTCATGAGAGCATACGTCATCCGTCAGAGTTGTGGCGGCCCGCGGCTCTTGCCCCACCGCTCGAGATTGTCATTTGTAGCATGTACAGAATCGAGAAAGGTAATGACAACAAACACCAAGCAAGCACTAAAAACTGGAATTTTGGTGCGGCTCTCCTCTGTATCGACTCTACATCACAGTACAGGCCACGCCTTTTCGCTGCACCACTTCCTTCATGAATTTGGCAGGTAGCTGTTAGCTAGATCTAATATACTGATTTTTTGGGGGGTTTGGAGAAAATCCACAAGTCCTTGTACAGTATGAGCGCTGGCGAACTCGGCGAAGACGCTTCTTAAGTTGAAGAAACGTTGAAGAGAGTACTCGACGTTGCTTCGAGATGGAAAGCAATACTCCTCGACGAGTGCGGTGTCTTTCTCGCAGAGCGAACAACCGACGACATAAAACGTAACCTTCTTGTCTCGATCTTCCTAAGACAGCTTGAGTACTTCCAAGGTGTCATGTTCTTGACGACGAATCGAGCTACGACTCTCGACGCAGCGTTTGAGTCACGCATTCATCCCACCCTTGAATCTCCAGTATTAAGCGAAGAGAACCGCTTGAAGATTTGGCAGACATTCGTGGCAACAAATGCCAATATCTCATCGTACAACAGCGCTTTGGCTGAAGAGGATCTGATGCGTCTAGCCAAAATCCAGATCAACAGGCGGCAGATCAAGGACATCGTGAAGACAGCGAAATTGTTGGCGAAACAGAAGCAACGACCGCTTGCGGATAGAAGACGTAGAGCTGATACTGAAAGTAAAGATGAAAGCGCCGCTTCCTGACACCTGACTCACCAGCGAGCAGCATGATGAAACCACGACCTTCTCCGTGTATGACATTATCGAAGGACTTGCCTTCAGACAATTGCTCTTGTACGAACGCATAATGAACTCTTTGTTCCTTTCAGGCAGAACCAGTCTATCGAGAGAGTGCTCATTCCAATGTATGTCGCTGATCTTGTTGCCTGGATGAAGTCTCTGTATGATTCGTATGCGCTCGTGATAGCAGCACAGAGTACGCCCATCAATTTGAAGACCACTTTCTTCTCACATTTTTAGTCGCGTGGCACCCCTAGATCTGAATCAACATCAACAGTCCAGGAGTTATGTTAACCGTAGACCTTGCTGTCTACTACGACTCGTCTTCTGTCCGTCTAATTGAGCGCCAGCATACGGCTGTCCTTGGTAGCTACAAAGATCGTTGCTTATGAAGCTTCTCTTGCTCGACTTCTCAACTTTCTCCTCAAAGTAGCCCGAATAAGGAACGTGATAGTAGCCGTTCAGCTACTCAAACTTCTCTCCCCGCTCTTCAAGAAGACCGAACAGATGGTTCGCTTCGGGACGCAAATGGGCAGGGAAAACTCCCAGTTCCAGAAGTTTTGTGACACCGTTGAACTTGTCGATGCTCAACATCGTGGAACAATACCCAAATCTTCTTCCATCGCAATCAATATACAATGCCTGAAGGTTGAACGATGTCTGTAGGTAGTATGTTGACTGTATCACAATACACACGATGTCGACCTCGGTCCTTCGAATACACATCCAGGGGAAATATCGCCCAGAGAAAATGGTACGTGACCGCTCCGTTGCGCGTAAGATCTTGCATACGGTCTATACGTGGCTATATCTCTTCACTAATGACTGGAAGAAATAGGTCGAGATGTTTGCGAGTCTATTCGTCTTTTGTGTCTTGCATCTCCTTTTGGAGCTCATGCCATTGAAAGTAAAACTCATGAAAACAACATGCTGGACCTACTTGTGGTACCATGGATATGGAAGACCTCGAGCATCGTGCATACGATACCCAAGGTCTCTTCGTGGCAAGTATGGCGAGCACCTTGGACAGCTCCTACATCTCGACAGCATGAATGATCCAGCCAATCATATGGTCGATGATACTCGAGGAAAGGAATGCAGAGTCACGGTACCTGAGATAGCCACGGCCATCGACCACATTGTGAGGCACAAGATTTCCAAATCAAACCTACGAGGTTGGGCGCGCCGCCTTAGATTTCTCACCTGTGACGATGCGTACACCGCAAGATTTATATCTGGATCGCCCTACCAATGGGCCTGGCGATGGACTCCTGACACATGACACTGCTGCAGCAAGGTGTGGAAAATGTGAATCAAGATACAAGCTCCCTCCGAACAGTCAAGACTGTGACGAGACACATCGCAAGTCAACGTATGAACACAACCCGGTCGAACTCCTCCAGAATCTTCGCGCCTGCGAGCATATCCGCAATGTCACTTGCTCGCCTTTGTGAAAGCATACCCCTATTTCCACACAAACTCAAAGTGACCAGATTCAGAGCAAGACGCATCTCTGAGCTTGAGCCACTCCGCGATGGGTGGCCGCTTGGATGCAGGCGGTTCGTCGCAGTGCCATACTGTTGGTCAGCGCCAGAATCGTCCAACGCTCCGGACGATTCAACGCCGTACGATATCGGGGAGGAGGATGTCTCAGTTCACGATGCACGAGCTTCTAAAGATGTTATCGATCGTGCAGTAGCCTTTGCAGCTCAAAATGGCTATCGACTCCTCTGGATAGATCGAGTAGGTTCAACATCACGTCGAACCACCTTTGTTCTGCTGACTCGGGACTGGGAGTGCATGGAAAAAAAAGAGGACTTCGTCGACAAAACGATCGGTGTGCAGGTGGTGGACGCTGTCTATCAGTACGCTCACTTCACATTGGCTTGTGTACCACTATGTTGACCCATTGCCAATGGGAGGCCTCTTTGCATCCGACACAGCTCGTACCACTGCATAAGATGAGCTTGTCGGAAGCATTGCATAGATTGCTCGACGATCATTGGCTTACCAGAGCTTGGGTCTTGTAAGAAGCTTTTGCTTTTTGACGGAAGATGTTAACTCTGTTTCCTTGTGATCGGGACTTGTTGAAAAACCGGCTCCTAGAAGTGTGCCACCAGAAATTCGTCACTGAGGTCTGTTTTCAGATTGAGCGCGTTGGCTAATGCTATCTGGCACTCTGTGTGCGATGTTCGATAGCTGGCGGATCCCAGGCACGAGCCGCCCCGTCCATCGAAATTGACAGATTCGGTTGACGATTTTGAGCCGGTGGATATGGAGAATAGCAGCAGGATAATTCCAGTCTTTCTGGGCTGCCTTTTTTCATGTCATGATCTTCGGACGGTATATGCGTCTCCCTGATGTCAACAAATTTAGCCAGTCACTGGTATTCCCCTCGCAGTGTGCGGTATTCGATGTTGACGGGGAACCTGGTGCAGAAGTTTTTGTGCTGACTCCTTCCAATTATCGCCGGAGAACCTGGTAGCTCCCAAGTATATCTTGTAGGGTTGAGAAAGTGACAACAAGAGGGGCGGATGACAAGTATGAATCGTTTCGGTCCAAGAAGTTGGCAAATGGCATGTGGCAGATGATGCCATTTCCTGCAGGGCGCTACACTCTCGTCTGAAACGTCGAAAGTGAGGGGGGGTTTCTACCTTGTCATGGAGCAAGTTTGGTATATTCACAAGTAGTCGGTATCTAATGAAAATGTGAAATGTAATATAAGCTGCGCACCCACCCATCTTTCGAAATATCATCGCCCAGAGGTATCCTATCCCATCACTCCATCATGCTAATGCCCCGATGCCTTTGATACAGTCCAAACGAAACCTGCCGTACTGATGTACACGCTACCACACAACCTTATGTATACCTTTCTCACATCCTGCGTTTTCGAATAGAACCCACGTCGGGAGTCTGGCATCTAACCAAAGAATCTGAAGCGCGAAGCCTCCAGTCTGCCCAGACCCTCCCTCGGCGCAACATTGCGGCGGCGGTAGCTGGTCGTGAAGTCCTGCAGGATGGTTCTTATCATCCTGACGTCGCCAGTCTGGATGCGTTGACGAATGTTGTTCAAGAAGCGCTCGCTTTCCTGGGGTGTGATGCTACCCTGCGGCAGCATAGCGACGGTGTTCGCGACCCATGAGGCGACCTGCTCAGGGTTAAGCTCGAACAGGTCGAGAAGCACGCCTGAAGAGTCGGCGAAGCAACCTTCTGGAAAACTGTACATCATGCCGGTCATGATACGCTGCACGAGAAGTTCTCCAACAGTCAAGACCAGCTGCTTAACCCGGTCCTGCAGCTGCTGGGGAACTTCGTGTCGTGTTCGGTCGAAGCTAGACGATGGAGAGGCATTGCGACCATACCCGAGCAGGTCGCGGAGGAAGTGTAGTGTTGCAATGATGGGCTCCTCCTTGAGCAGAGAAAGCGCGTTGCAAGCTGCGAGGAGGATAGTCTCCATGAGAGGCGACATGATGGACTCGGAGGGGAAGTAGAGCGCCATGTCAGAGGCAAGGCGGAAGTAGTCCTCAATCACTGTTACACCGTCCGTTAGCTGGATAAGACCATGATGTCAACAGAAACTTACAGTCAGGGAGCTCATCTGGTCTCACGACGTCGCTCAGCATCTTCAAGAAGGTCCTCGCTTGCTGCTCGTAAAACTGGTACACATCGTTGGCCAACCCAGTGTCGACTTGCTCCATACCTTGCGAGAACTCGCGTACAATGGCAGCTGTAGCCCAGAGGAAGCAGCCTTGCCTTGATGCGTCGAAGCCCTGTGTCAGTCTTGTTGCGAGTTCAGGCAGGAGTGGGCGCATAGCCGTTCGATACGACAGCACCATGTATCGCCAGCAGCGGCAGACTCGTTCCAGAATCGGCACACTCTGGTTGAAATGTGTGATAAGATTTCCGAGCAAGGGGAACAGCTCCTGGCAGTACTTGACTGCTGGGTTCTCCTGCCCGGCTGGCACCTCAGGTTGCACGAACTCAATGAAGATGGTGACGAGGTTGATCTTGTCTGCGAGAAGCTTTTGCTCTGGCTCGTCCTTGGCCTGGTTGGCGATCGTGGCCAGATGCTGCATGACAGGGTCGACGTACAGCTTGAGTGTTGGGTATAGTTGGTCGACAGGTACCTTGGCGACTACCGAAGCAACACCCTCTGTGATCTCCTCCTGACTGCTGACGGGTAGTTGATCCAGATGTTTCGCGAAGAACTGTTGAAGGGGAACAACGAAGCTGACAAGCAAACTGGCACAGTCGTTGCAGAAGAACTTGAACGAGAGCGCAGCGGCGCGGATGACATCCTTTGTGGAGTGATCAAATGCGGCCATGATGTAGTCCAGCTGGGGTTGGAGGGTGTCAGGGTGCTGAGCTGTCCACTCTGTGTATCGTCCAAGAGCCATGACAGCCTGGAAGCGGAGTTTGTTGTGGTCAGGTATCGAGACGATGAGCGGGATAAGGCGGGGCAGCATAACACCTTCGTCCGGAGGTACCATGCGACCCATCGCTCTGACAGCGAACAGTGGCGCCTCAAGCTTCTGCCATTCTGGCACACCGTTGGGTCCAGCTTGAGATCCGTATGTCTGCACCCATTGCTGAATGAGATCGTATGGCTTCTGCAGGCATTCTGTCACACCCATGACTTCGCAGCAGTCCTTCAGTACGTCACCCATCTGATGGCGGAACTCTCGGAACTTCTCCTCCTGCTCGCGATCGCCCTCGAACAAGTCCTTCTCGTCTCCACCTTCGGGCCTTGGGTACTCCAGGTGGCTGATCATGATGTCGATGAGTTTCGAGTAGATGTCCAAGTTTTGCATACGAGCTGGTGTGTACTTGTCGATGGTCAAGTATTGCTTCAGGTCGTACCAGAACTTGAAGGTGTGTGAAATCGCATCTCGCTCCTTGTCGAGGGCCGCAGTCTCGAGTACAGCTTCGACGAGAGCCCGGAAGTCGTTTGGCAGTCGTGCGATCAACAGGACCCATGACTCTCCAGCCTCTGCGAATATCCTGGCGATGCCCTTGAACTTCTCTGAATCTTCCACTTGTGCGGCCTGTGCAAGCTTGGGCCGCAGGGCGATTACTTGGGGGTACAAGACCAAGATGGATTGCATGGCCTCATCCACGTCTCTTGTCTCTGCAATAAGAGCACTGAGGCACTCAACAGCGGCCTCGAATGCATCGTCGTCTGAGTTGAGGTCGTCGATGATGACTGCCAGAAGGGGTGAGCTCAAGATTTGGTCGAGCGGTATCTCGCGCATCCATGATGTGATGCAGTTCAGCAACTGAGGGTTCCGGGCAGCGGCCGCTGTATCTGTTAGCACCGATCTGAACATGAGTGACAGCGTCGACTTACGTGATGACGTGGCATACGCGACGAGGAGCTTCAAGGCCTGCTCAGCGTTGTCCTCAATCAACTCGGCCGTCCTCATAGTCAATTCGTGTTCCTGACCACCAAGCATTAGACTCTGACTCTGATATCACATGTCGGGACCGTGGAAAGGTGCCGCAGGCTGAAGGTAGGTTGTGGGTCGACCGGACGTACTGTGAGTGCGATCTTTCGTCCATGCGTGACTTCTTCAGGGAGGACGCGGAGGAAATCCAAGACGCAAGGTAGTGTGGCTGGGTCGGACCCAAGAGCGCTAACGATGTCTGTGAGGACGTCCTTCCATTCTGTCATCTGTATCGCCAAGTTCGCCAAACAAACGCACAGCGTCAACCTGATAGGCTTGGGTCCAGCGTGGAAGACGGTCAGGTTCCTCATGATGGACGCTCGAAGCTCTGGTAGCTGTTCGCGGGGTATTTGGTGGAGGTCGTATACGATCTGGCTCTGTCAGGAAGGAAGCACCACCACACGCAGGCCGCACATACCTTGCCCTTCAAGGTGGTGGCAGCGAAGAGCTTCGCCGCGGCGTCGACCGAGCTTGACTCTAGCATAGCCAATGTTGTTGTCCATGCCTCTTGCTACCACCCGTTCCGTCAGCCCTGTCTGCCCATAACCTCGCCTGTGCCCAACATACCGACTTCTGAAACTTCTCCAAGAACTCGTGCGCCTGCTCTTTCTGTGTGCGGTTCGATGCCGACTGCATAAGATTGTGCGCAGCCAACACAGGCTCATAGACCTGCTGAGCGCCGTTTGCGGCCATATCGACCGGTGGTCCGGGGGAATGGTGGGGGGAAAGGAAGTGGAAGGAGCGTGGTGGGGAGACGGCGGCGGGGTATTATTTGCGCTGCTTCATGAACCGGGGAGGCGCGAGCGTCGAGGTGATAGTAGTCGGCAGAAGAGTGCAGGCGGCCGGGATGCGCGACGTTTGTTTGCGTGTTTGCGTGTTTGCTCGGGGGTATGATGAGAAGTTGCTTGAAGTGACGGACTGGCGATCCCGCGCCCGCGCCTGCCCGCCAAGGCCAGCCTTGTCGCTTCCCAAATTGTTCGCGGAACTCACAGCTGCACCTCCGACGACCCACCGCAGCGCCCTCACAGCTCGACTCTGCATATCTCCACAGCTCTGGGATCGCCCAAGCACTCCGACCAGCCTATCAACATGAATCGTGGTGGTAAGATAGTCGACACACTCGCAGCCCGGTAGCTAACACACCCTAGGCCGCGGCGGAGGAAAAGGTACCACCGAACCACCATGCGCGTTCTCGCGAGCACTACGGCACTGACGATAAAACAGTCCTCCTTCCCCCTATCAACTTCATCTTCAAGCTTCTGCAATCACGTGCCACAATCTCAGTATGGCTGTACGAAAACCTCGGTCTGCGCATTGAGGGCAAGCTCAGGGTACGCGCCAACAAGCACAGGACGTGTCGCGCTGGATGCTGATGCTGTACAGGGTTTCGACGAATTCATGAACCTCGTCATCGACGACGCCGTAGAAGTCACGATTGCAAAGAAGGACGGCACAGCAGAGGAAAGGCGCAAGATCGGCCAGATCTTGCTCAAGGGCGACAACATCTCTCTCATTCAGCAAATCCAATGATTACGAGCGCTATAGCCGGCTCCGAGGCACCTCGGTTCGCACTTTCGATTGTACAGGAAGGAGGCCGAGGTTGACGCGTGCAAAGGTGCTGGGTGGTGGCAGGAAAACACGTTAGGGCGAGAACAGCTTGCGTTGCTTCCGATCAAGCGCGACGAAGCTCGCCGTCCCCGGTTATCAAGGCGTCGAGGCGGAAGTCGGACTGGTCCATAGGGACTGACTCGTTTGGCGGAAGCAGCTGCTCGGTCAAAGACAGACCAACTTTGGCGTGGTTAGTTAGCCCATCAGCCATGTTCGAATATCAGTAATTCTTACCGCGAAAAGGCATGCGCGACGCTTGGTGACATCGACTCAAGAAGAAGTCATAGAAGCCCTTGCCGTGTCCGAGTCGGCCAAAAGTCGAATCGAATGCCATGCCAGGCATGACGATCAAGTCCAGGCCATCGGTGATCTGTCCCGTCCTGCCGTTGGTGATGCCAGTGGTGCCAAAGCAGTTCGCACGTGATGAGATGGAGTCTTTGCTGGGTGTGGGAATGCCCCATTTGTCTGCCTCGAGCGACTCGAAGTCTTTCATCGAAACCAACTCAACCATGTCCATGATCGACTTCGGCTGACCGTCGATTGGCGTATCCACCTTGTACGTGTAAGGAATGAAGACCGTCTTGCCCTGGTCAAGAGCGTCACGCACAACGTTGGACGTGTTAATCTCGCCAGTGGGCATAGACAGGTACACACTTATCCGTCGAGCTGCCTTGTACTCTGGCATGGCTAGCAAAGCGTTGGTGGCATGTGTTGCTGATCATGGTCAATTGCACTGCGGTACCCAGTTGAATATGAGAGGACGTACTTTGTGTGGCAGCAGCCGCATCAGAGACATCCTTCAAGATAGCCTTGATCGTCTTCCTCATTTCCTTCTTGACTGCTACTACGGCCGCCATGGGGAAAGCTCTTGTCACTGTCAACTGATGCTCCGCAAACAGCAATACCAACTCATGCTCACTTGCCTCTGTACCGATCCCGCGTGAGATTTCGCAACACGTACAGAGTATCCTTGATGGACTGAAGCCGAAGCTTGCTGCGTATCGATAAGCACAACACTGGCCTCACGCAAGCAGTTGCAACGGCGCGTGCTAAAATGCGGGCGGTGGTGGTGCTGGCGCGCCATTGATCTGCGCCTAGCCGGGGTCGGTCTGACACCCCTGCAATTCGCCGCCTCCTTTGCGACTGCGTTCGAGATCCAGGAACGCAACCGCCAACTTCAACATACTACACCACCACCACCGCTGCCCACGCATCCTCCACTTTGTGCACTCTGTGCGCTCACACCGCCCAACTACGAACGCTCGCTTGAACACGCACGGAAGACAGCCATCATGGTGTCGTTCACGGCAGCGCTGCTGCTCGCAGGAGCGGTGATGCATGCGCGGGCGCAAGACTTCACAGACCTGGTCGGCACGTGGAGCAGCAAATCCAACTCGACACTCACCGGCGACGTATGCTCCTCAAACACCGCCATAGGCTCCAGGCAGCGCTAATGGCAGCACTAGGGCTTCTACGACCCCGTCAACGACCACTTCACCGAGCCAAAACACACCGGAATCAGCTACTCCTTCTCCGCCGACGGCTACTTCGAAGAATCGTACTACCGTGCTGTCGCAAACCGTGTGTCTCCCAGCTCCCCAGCCCGTATTGCACAAGATGCACAATTCGGTGGAAACAGAACAAGAATGAGCGCACTGCTAACGCCCCAACAGCCACAGACCCCAAGTGCCCCAAGGGCATAATCCAATGGCAACACGGCAAATTCGAGAAGTTCAACAACGGCTCCCTGAAACTGTATCCCATCAAAGTCGACGGCCGCCAGATGTACTCCGACCCATGTCTGTACGAGCACTCAATCTACACGCGCTACAACGCGACTGAGAAATTCGTGGTACGTCTCCCTTCTCTCGAACGCCCCAGAATCCCCTGAAGTCCCCACCCAATTCCACCTGTCCCAGTCCTGCTTTTTTTATTCTTCTTCTTCTTCTTCTTCTTCTTCTTCTTCTTCTTCTTCTTCTTCTTCTTCTTCTTCTTCTTCTTCTTCTTCTTCTTCTTCTTCTTCTTCTCCATCTATTGGTGTCAACACTGATGTTTTGCAGCGCTACGAAGTCAGCGTAGACGACTACCACAAGATCAAGCGCTTAAACCTCTACAAATTCGACGGCTCCCCCATGATGCCCATGTACATTGCCTTCACGACCCCCAAGATGCTGCCCACCACCACGCTGAACCCGCTCGTCACTGCGACTGCGACCGCGAAGGCGAAGCGCGGGCTGCCTCTCCCTGATCACGAGGTCTTGCTTAGGAAGAGCGGGAATATGGCGGACGGCGTGTTTTGGGCGGGCGTGCTGGCGAGTGGGGCGGGCGGGCTGCTTTGGTGGTTCTTCTAGATGACCCGAGGATTTGAGAGGATGAATAGGATACGGGAAGAGAAAGCTTGCACGACTTGGCGTATGAGGTGTTTCGCGGCATACAGTTTATTTTGGTGGGTACGTTTGTCATGATGGGAGCCCTGGACGGCCTAATCTGGTGGCAAGTTTCACTTCGGGAGACTGCATAGACAGCACATGTTTGGATAGCGCAGCGTATTTACGAAAACTTCCAGCGTGATCTATTTTAGCTCCCTGCACTGGTTTTAGAAGCGGGTATGATGTAGTGCTAAGTCTATTGGTTTTTCTTGCTTGCCTCGATTGGCCATTGCTGCTGTGATTATGTTGTGATGTAGAGTGGAGGAGATCGGTCGGTGTTGTGGGGGTCTGGAAGCTGGCCTTGAGCAATCGCGATGATGAAAGATTGTAGGTTTTGAAGGCCATGTCATTGCGGGTACGATGGATTGATGCCGTCAGTGAACATTGGCCTGAGGATTCTGACTGTTCCTAAGATGAGCTGGGGAGGCAGGATTTTTGAGGTGCCGCGGTTCGCGTTCCTTCGTTTGTACGGAGATGGTGTTGTGGAGTTGCTCCGCCCTCGTCATCCTGTCGTTCGTCTTGTGAGGTCGTGATTGCCAATTGCGTGTGACAGTTCGAGTCGTTTCGGCTGCTTGGTGTGCCTTGCTTCGCACAGAGTTCGCCTTGCTCCTGTGCCGGTCATGATCTTCCTCAGTGAGTGAAATCGCCATCCTTCGCACCTGGCTTCACCTTCCTTTCCTTTCCGCATCTCATCGATCCCCTTCTTTTCTCATCTCATCCAATAATCAGAGACCAACTCTCTCCATCCCAGCCTGCAAATCCTCCTCCGTCCCAAACACATTTTTTGCCCACGTCACCATCCTCGGCTTGACCAAAAACCTCCTTTCATCCAGCCCCCTCTCATCCACCACCTCTTCCATCCTTGCCCCCTTCCCCATCGCATTGTTCTCCTCTTTATGTCTCCAATTCGGCGGACTCGCACCCTCCTCCTCCAGCACCAGCGGCCCCTCCTCACCCACCCTTCTCGTGCGGCGCTTATACGGCGGCCCGCGGCCCATCTGCGCCGCTTTCTCCCAACTCGTTTCGACTCCGCGCGCAATGATACCCGCTGATGCCCAGCCGGTTCGACGGTCGATCTCGAGGAGGCGGGTGACGGTCCATTCGCGCTGTGCTGGGTCTTGGTACTGGACTCCCGCGAAGAACAAGCTCATCGTCGATTCCTGGAGTACCGAGCCCAAGAACGGCGAAAGGTCTTCGCCCATGGGGAGTTGCATGCCCGCCGTTATGCGGCCGATGAGCGTCGCATACGGTCCAGTAGCTTGCGCGCAGACGCCGACGGCCATCATCATCGCTGGCGGCATGGTGGGGTGAGCGCGCAGGAGGATGATTTTAGAGAGGTAGAGAAGTGCCCAGAGGACGCTTATGTCGTAGCTTCGGTGGACGAGGGCGGGGCCGAAGGGTGTCATTGTGCTCGTTTCGCCGGGTGGGATGACTTGCAGTTCTGGTGGTAGCGGTGCGAAGGATTTGGTGCTAGATAGGACTTGAGCGATGGTTGTGTGGGCGGCGTTGATGTTGTCCCATTCGTTGATCGCACTTTCATAGGCGGATGGTAGATCGGCGTATTCTGGGAGTGGTACGTGAGGTGTTGGGGGTGAGCGCTTGTAATCTGGGTTCGCGTAGCGGGTAGTGATTGGTGCGTGTGGTCGAGCGGGAGTCATGCCATAGAAGTTTGGCATCGCAGGTGGTGGTCCGCTTGGGGGGCTTTCTCTCGGTGTCGGTGGACCTTTCCACCCTGGTGGTGGGCCGCCTGTCCATCCGGGAGGTGGTCCTTTCATCTGAGAAGGAGGCCCAACACCAGGCGTTGATGGCTGGCTTCTACTCATGCCTGCTGGTGGTTCGCCAGGCATTCCAGGCCTAGGTCTCCATTGTCCGCCATCAGCTTTGGCTTGTCTTAGCTTTCGCTCTCGATCGCGACACGTAAAGTCTGCTATACGACCAATGAGTAAGACGATATGATCATGAGAGCCGTACAGTGCGTCTGCTCGGCCAAGTGGTGCTCGTGGTGGGCAGTCGGACCACTTCCGGTAGTGTGTACTGCGGACATTAGATTGTAGAACACTGGACGTATTCTGTGACTTACATCAGAGGGTTTCCGCTCACGCAACTCTGCCACATATCGTGGCGACAGTACCACCAGTAAAGATCTTGGAGAGTCTCGAAACTTCTCATGTCAAAGTCGCCTAAGAGTCTTGTTTTCGCGTCCTGTCTAGCACCGTTGTCCTCAACAATCATGCCAAAGTCATCGTAGCTGACTTGCTTGCCAATGATTGCGCTCACGAGATTCTCATCCGGCTTGAGGTCCCTCTCGCGAATGTTCTCGTTGAACTGATGCTGGTCGATAAGCATCTCGGGGTTTTGGTAGGGGAATTGCCTTTCTTCTGCCATTTGCGCAGCCTTCAGACGTCGAGCTTCGCGGGTCAGTGAGCGAAAGTCGAGCTCAGTCAGCAGTTGTGCTGCGCCAACCAGATGAGTTGACCACTTCGTGTGCTCAGCTGTCCAGACTTCATAGAAGGCAAGAAGTAGAGCTGTTGCTAGCGTGGGTATCGAGAGACGTTTCTTTGGATTGCCAAGAGATCTTCCCAAGCGCTTCAAAGAGTATGCATAGTGCTTGTACGAAGGCGTTATAGATGCACCCTGTAGTCTTGCAATATGCAGACTCGAAAGCGCAAGCATAGCGTGCAACAAGCCTTGGTGATTGAGAGCTTTCAGAGGTAATATGTATGTCCACAGTCCTTGTTGCGCAGGAGGTGTCGGGCCTTCGAAGATCAAGGATGAGTTTCTGGGGTTTCGTTCGTAAATGGATATACTGACGGCAGTCTAAGATTGCGTAAAGATTAGCGAGTGCTTCGGGAAAAAAAGCTATAATGCGAACTTTACGCATAGTATGCGCCTATCAAACCCTCAACGCGTTTTACTGATCGCCTGAGATTGCTTTCGTACGTATGTACAGGGAATAAGAGGAGTCACAATAATTCTACTTACCACGTGGATGAAGTGCGCAAAGACCCGAGCTGCCTTGGGATTTCTCAGTGGACTCGCTGCATACTCTGGCTTGTAGCGTGTTAAGAGACCGTCATACAAGAATGTGTCATAGCGTCTGATACCAAGCTCACTGGAGTTTTCGAAGTGTATGCGACGGATGATCTCGAACTCTTTGCTCGCAACCATTGTGTTCTCCCCACCGTCGCAATCGATCATCTCGTCGTCAGACTGCACATCCCAGTAGTCGTCGTCTTCGTATTCGATCGCGGCCTCGTCGAGGACTTGAGAAGGGCTGACATGGTCGTCACCAGCAAACCCTCTGAGCAGGAGTCGTGATTCTTCGGTCTGAGTTTGAGAGACGGCGGTAGGTTGTTCTAAGAGTGGCATCAACGGTTAGCTAGTCATATGTATGGGGCATGAGCCACTAAGGGGTTGCCATTTGTAGGTACGAGGCGCGGGATGGCAGACACGGTGCTTGTGAAAAGCGATGACTTTAGGTTGGAGCACTGAGGAACAAGTAATGATAGTCATTGGGGTATATGAGGTATGTAACTAAACATGAGACATACCGAGAACTGGTTGAGGTAAGTACTTTGCATCCGCCATCATATCATGTGAGGGTATCTGGACAGATTGATAACTAGAATGTGTGAAATCTGCATGCGAGAACGAGGAAAAGGTATAGCCAGCCTGGCTCACACCAACTGGACTGAGCTGAGGATGATGGCCAGCTACGTGCGGATGGCTGTTATATCGCTGCATAATAGGTCGTTGTCCCGCATAATGGGGAATGGTGTCTTCTCGTGGCGATATGTTTGAGTGCTGGATGTGTGCATTGTAATCCTCGCTTTGTGTTGGTGAAGGATACTGTTGTTGGAAGACTGCTTGAGTGGGTAGTGCTTGCGACGTAGCGAGCTTGGCGTCGACGAAATTATCGTACGAGGCCGGTGTTGGTTGGTAAAGACCTTGATTCTGTGTATATCGTTGGGGATCAGGGAATGTTGCGTCCTGACCGTGGCTATATGGGATCTGGAAAGTGGTATGTATTGGTGACGGTTGCGGGAAGTAGGACGTGGTTGGTGTAGGATTCTGGATAAGGTGATGGGGTGAGTGAAGCGGCTGCTGATGTGGTGATGGCAGTGGCTGTTGATAGGTCTGCTCTGGAGAGTAGCTGTTAGGCCCTCCAACAAGTACTTGGGAAGCAGTGGACATCGCAATGGTGCTGTCGGCGTCCATATTCGAGATGTCGAAGCTGCCCGAAGGTCGAGGTTGGAGGGGGGCAGGCGCATGTTCTTGAGCTTGACCAGTCGACTGAGGTGTTTGGAACTGCGGATTTCGTGTGCCAGGGAGCATCGAAGTGTGATATTGAATGGTGCTGACCACTCCTGGGTGATTGGGCCAGTCACCAATAGGAGGTTTGAAGACTACTCGCTGGTTGTAGCCCTCGCATTGACGCTTGGATTTGATGCAATTGGCACAGGTTGGGCGTTCTTCGCCACACTTGATACGGCGTTTGCGACATGTCAAGCAACCAGTCTTAGTCCTCTTGCGCATCTTGGTAGTGGCTGTCGAGCCTGAGCCGTTGCCCGTCGGTGAAACGTCACCGGCGCCGCCCGGTGGTGACTTTGACCGGGCGTTCGCCATGTTGGGCTGATAGAGTCTGTGATGGTATCGATGTGGTTGGCAGGTAGGTGGAAGTGACCAAGATGTTACAGTCGTTCAGAGGTGGAAGACGGGATAGTGTACTTGGGGAGACGCCTGATCTTGAAGCAAGATCACACTAGCCACCGCGGACAGATGATTGTCCGCTTGGATGCGGGCACGGCAGCGCCAAATCAGGGAATAGCTCCAGTTAGGGCGATCGGTAGTCGGTGAATTTCGCGGGGCCCAAACAGTCACCAAAGTGATGGCCGTCCTTTGACGTGAGTAATAAGTTGACAGCGTCGTTTCTGACTGGATGGTGTGGAGAGCTTCTGCAGGGCAGGAGCGAGACAACGTAAAGTTAATAGCCCAAGCCCTCGGGAACCATATGGAGAAATGGGTTTCTGTATTAGTTATACTGGACAAGGAAGCACGCACCATGTGTCAAACGCCGCTGTGGAGGCCAAAATAAGCAAGCGGCAAGCCGTCCGTTGGCAGGCAGGACGGAGAAGGCTGTACGTAAATTGTCGGCACACCCAGAGGAGGCTTAAGCAGCCCAGGGTAATGTGAATGGCCTAGATCAGAGATTAGAGTTATGCTGCTCCGGGATGAGCAGGGGCCAATGTGTTCGAATTAAGACAGTCAATTGGCGTCTGATGCAATTGCTGCGGAGACGGACAAGGACGGGAGTAGTGAATAGGTGGATTTCAGAGGAAGCATGTTTCTACTCGGCAGCGGTAGTGCGAGGTTCGATCGAGCTGCGTGCCAGGCGCCCAGGGCTGGTCGATGGCTTGCGCTAGGGCCGTGGAGGGCACCGCACCCAGGAACCGCAGTGAAGATGGCGGCTGTGGTCTGTGTGAGCGACCCAGGGATCATTGATCTCTGGGCGGGCAAGCTAAGGAGAGGGGTATGTCGTATGGCGCTGACGGGTGAGTTCACTCGCCCGGAATAGCAGCACGAACCTGACGAGCGTCTGTCGTTGTTGTTGAGTCGTGTGTTGAGTGACAGCGCGGTGAAGCTGCAGTGGTCACATTCTTTCATCGTGTCGGCTTCGGAAGGCTTGATGCGCTTGCCGGTGCCAAGGTTCTTCCAACGTCAACAATTACTCAGGTCAAAGAGCAGTCTCCTCCAACATGACGCGGACGGTCGCCCAGCTAGTCAACTGGCAGCGGACGACGATAGCCGTAGCGTTGACCTCACAGTTCGCGCATCTCTAGTCCACGACGCTACTGTCTACTGAATTCCGGTGGAACGTGGGATTCGGAAGAGCTGGCGTGCTCCGGGGTCGTGCCAACAATCGTACGCCAGCAGATCTTGCGCTACCCTCCAAAATCATCCAGCATGACAGGTTGTGACAACCATACATCACCGAGTCGTCGATGTCAAGCCTCCGACCCAGAGCTGCATGGATCGCTGAAGCTGAATTTATCCTTGACCCTGCAGCACTCCAGCACCTTCAGTCCCTGCCAGAACAGTCTAACCGTACCAGATATGCGGCCGCAAAGCTGTATCTGATACTGCACTAACCTGCACTGACTAACCCGGAGCCAGACCAGGGCGGGACTGGCGTGGGTGACTATGGCATCGTCTCACGGTGGGCTGCGTTGGCGGACCAGCCTGCTAACCGTCGGCCGTCCAACCTTACCGCCAATATCCAATCTCGGGTTTTTGCTCTTTCATGGTAGAGATATCCAGGGTATTCATGTTGATGACCTGTTCGTCATCGGTCAATGGATCAAAGACAGCAACTTGCGCTGGTGGCGTTGAGGCCAGCGAGCTGAACTTTGGGGAGCAAGACCCTTTGCCAGCCGTACGGTCCCGCGTTTCTACCCGCTTACGCGCATCCTGATATGATTTGCGCCCGGGTTATGCATAGATCCGAGGATTGGGACGTCGGATTGTGATAGGTATGACATTTTCAAACCCATAAACTGACCTCGCCGACGGCTGATGCTCCCCTGGAACCTGCAGCGGAATGCACGTACGGCGCAGCTTACTGGCCTTCTTGTCAGAAACATTATCAAAGCCGAGCAAGATGACGGGCTGCTACGGCAGCAAGGCAGCAAGGCAGCAAGGCAGCAAGGCAGCAAAGCGCCAGTGATCGTCCGGGACATCAACCCAGAGGTGCCTCTTCCATCACGATTAACTACCAAATAGGTGTAGATACATAATCTTGTCTGTTTCGCTGGAACACGAGCGATCTACCTCGCTAATGACGGAGATGCAGCCGCTTTCATCTCACCGCAACGCGACTGACACTATCACCAGAACCCAGTTACCCAGGACAATACATTCAGGTCGAATGACGATTGCCTTTCAGCAACTGTCCGTTTATTCAAATGGCGTGACTAGCAAACGACATTGTCAAAGTACCTTCTAGTCGCCGTTGGGTCATCTGCCATCAGTCTTGACCGGTACGGCCGGTATTTCCCCACACCTCAAGGTCGCCGTGCACTATCGTGCACTATCCTACAGCGGTTAAATGCTGTCCCGTGGATGACCATTGACACGCGTCTGCTTCGACCAAGTTCGACCAGAGCATCACTCGAGGATAATTACCACCCTCGCAAATATGGTCAGGCGTCAACGCATCGTCGAGAGTACATCGCAATATTCCGGTCCCGCGATACTGCATCTAACTGGTGGCGCATGTACCTTTTAGCTCCCTAAACAAGAACCAAGTCAGCTTCCGTCCACGTACCCAACCTCTCGGTAACATCCAAGCGCGGATGTCATCCGCAAGCCAAAACGACACCCCCAAAATCCAAGACAAACGGATCTCAAGAAATGAACATGCAATGTGTCCGAAACCGCTATGGATGGGTCCCGATCACGGCCGGAATGCTGCGACGAGATTGCACATGCACATCCACGGACAATTCCGAAAAGCAATGTGCAGACCCTCACGAAGCCTGCATCCTTCCCTCTACTCTGGTCATGGCAGACAGGGGTCAATAACTCTGGAGCTGTGGCTTCCACGAGAGACGGCCTGCACTGTGCATCTGGCGGACGGCGACGCGCGAGCAAAACCATTGCCCAAACCAGCATAAACAAGCGAGTACGCGCTGGCCATCGGAAGCTTGATCTCAAAAAAGCGCTAATAGAGATCCACACCCGTCATTAGCTGCAGAGCCAAGTCCCGTTGTTATGGCTTCCTCACGTGGCGTCTAGCCGTTCCTGTCAGGTAATGCGAACGGCACGTGCATTTACTTTGAGGATGAATTGGGGGTCAAAGGGATCAGCCTGCTCTTTGATGTTTGGAAACTCAAATTCAGCCTTGCAAGCTGTTTGAGAGCACAAAAAAATCGGCAATCACAGAAAATGAAGTATCGAAACCCTGCGCCTGAGCACCGGGGGAAGCCACTATATCTACCATTTGTCTGTTTTCGCTTACCCACGTACCAGACAAATCTTACTTACACCTGCACCTAATCCAACTAGTCCAGATGCCGCTCCTGTAAGGCCTCTCGCTACTGTTTGCGGCTGTGGCCCAATCAATAGCATGCATGATCCCAGGTGTCACGACAAGACAACCTACTAAATTACGCTCAAGACCTCTCGCAACTCAAGAACACAAGGTTTTGCCACTCTTGAAGGCTGGAGAATACCAAGAAGAAGCTTGAGTTGAGGGCTTGATTACTGATATCCAAGCAAACTGTCTCCAGACCATTTGCTGAATCTGACCTACAATCACTAGCTGCATGCGTCCTTTTTACGTCTGAACTTAGCCGTACGAACTCACGGAAGCTTCCGTAAACTTTGGGATTTTTGCCCGGTGCAATCATCGCTGAGCACCAAGATCTTTGGCACTCCACAACTCCCTGACCGTTTTCGTCGCCGTTCGAACGTCGCCGTTCACAACTCAGCTCGATCATCACCAGGGATATCTCGTCCACTATGAATCGCAATTCTACGCTTCGGCCAACGGTCCCACAAGATCTGCTTACGGTGATACTAAGATAGCATCACCTTCCATCCATGGCACTAACATGACTAGGATGCAATTCCTAGCACTCCACCGGTCAGGTGTTCCCTCGCTTCATATCGTCGAATTTCCCCAGGATCTGGAGCTGGATCCTAACGGTCCGGACCGGCAGCGAACTCCGCGGGAGATAGGCATTGAAGCGAAGTGCTCGCTCACCCTTGTGCTCGAGTTTTGCAACTTTCCTCCGACGTTGACAGTCCAACCAACAGCTACCATTTTATCATTCACCTTTTCGAGATAGGTTCGAGCGCTGAACTTGGCTTCTCACATGCAAAATTGCTCACCGTATGTGTATGTCAGCTGTCTATACCACCGATAGCATGCTCGTGTATACCGTACTACATCGTCAATCCTTTGACATGTACAGACTGTCCACAATATGGACTCATCTCTACTGCTAACACTGACAATAAGACTGAGTTCGCACTAAACAACAGCTACTGTGAACCTCAGACATCGACCTCTCTCATGGCATGCACTCATCTAATAGCCGTCTGACCGCTACACGTACGGTCAAATCATACGTTATTTTCCGCATATACTATATGCATTGCCATGATGCACCAAAGAGAGACTTCCAATCTCCTATGCTCTTGTCTGCCTGGCTCACACCCTTCACATTGCCCTCCAAGACGCAAGAATATGCTTCGACTCATGATTTCGTATGAACTTCGACTTCCGTGTTTGACTTGACATTGTTTTCGAACAAGATACGTGAGGTCCATAGCAAGAAACATGTATACCTTCGCCGAAACGCAATCGTAGCGCTGCGCTACCTCAATGAGCTCAAGAAGGGCACCTTGACCATTCAAAGAGCAAGATTCGCGTCGTCCCTCGAGCCCAACATGGCTGGAGCTCGCGACCACAATCGAAGCACGGGGTACAATCTCCGGGATGAGACTGAGAATCGATATTATGACTTGCAAAGATCCTGACCCCCCTGTTTTTCTGGTTACTACATACACTAAGTAGGACTTTCGGGAGTAAGAGATGACCGGGGGCACTAGAGGGGTATATATGTGGGTGCTAGACCCTGACCCATACCTTCACCACCACTCACAGCTTGTAATCTCGCCAAGCCTGTCATCATACATAGTATCATTGCTACCACCTCTACCATCTTGCTGTCACCACTACACATTGCCTACTCTCTCCTATCACAACACTGGAATCCAAGCACACCATGCCTCCAACTATCAGATCCAGCATGCTATTGCGATCACATTAATACTAATATCAGCCTTGAGGACAACAATGTTGTGTAGGGACTGATTGTACTCGGAAAAACCGGGGGGTCAGTATCTTCTGCAACTCACCGATATGCAGACTCAACTGTATTATAGCAGGGCCAAATATCGCTGATCACATTGCACATCAACACTAGCTACATACGTGTTTTGCAAAAATTGTGAGGCACAAATGCGCAACTCTCAACGATTCGAGGGATTCTCAGAGCAGATTTGCTTGAGTCTTACAGGCTTACACGTAAAAGGAGAAGGATTGCAGTACATTCTGTTGACATTCAGGCCGCTGTCTGGTATTGGATGAAGACATCCAGGCTTGTGGTAAATGGAAGGACTGATAGCCGCTGCACGTGAGTTTTTGTGTGATCTAAGAGCTATGTTCTCGCTGCTACCAATCAAAGAGATCGCGCGAAAAGGAGAGACGACCGGTTGCAGGGATATGATATGGTTGTAGAAGACAGTGTTCCTCAAGGACAGTGTCATAGCAAGGAGACCCTAATAAACATGCGAGCTTCTCTCTCGAGGGTGAACTAACACTCACAACTCAAGAAGATGGTCCTCGGTGACATTGTAACAATAATATCTACCCATACTACAAGGCTACTCTACCTGTTTCTCATGCCTCCTCTGCTCAGCACTGATATAATACACTCCCTTCCTCGCCTGAATCAGCGGATCCTTGCTTATCGCAATACCCTTGATCCCACACAGATCCGGTGTCGGACTAAACGCGATCTGCTGTTGCTTCGCAACATTGTCATCGCTCACCTTATTGATGACCAACTTGCCCGCTGGTACGAATGTCGTGCTCTTATACGGGATCGTTGCATCGTCAAGCACGTCATCGGGGTTAGCAATGTGCGCTTGAATAGTGAAGACGATGGGTTTCACTGGAAACCGTTCGTGTAGGTCTTCTTCGAGATAGCTTTGATCGAGCTTCTTCAATTGCGCTGAGTCGTTGGGGTGTAGATGTTCGCCGTCAGCGGGGTCTAGGCGGTAGCGGACATTGGTCACTTTGCCGTCCGCGTTGGTCAGGACGTGCGTGTTGGGTTCGTAGTAGGTGATGGTGCCGTAGTTGAAGGGGTTGGGCTTGGGTGAATTGACGAATGTAGCTGCTGAGGGATGGCTGGCGAGGAAGGCTTGGAAGGGGCCGGCAGCTGCTTTGAATGCAGCTGTTTCCTTGGTAGTGTCGCCTCCTGCGGCTTTGGCTTTGTCGAGCGCGGCTTTGGTGGTCTGAAAGGCACGGAAGACTTGGAGAAAGGAAAGGAAGTCTTCGCCTGTGCGAGTTGCGAAGCCGTTGAAGGTGTGGCTGACCAAGTCAGTGTGTGTGTGCTCGTCGATCAGGAAGCGAACAGCGAGGCCTTTTGGGGTGGCACCGTCGTCTACATCTGGGATGTGAGGTATGCCGCCGCCGACGGAGAAGCGTGCTATAATAGGAGTCGAGGCTTGGTTAAAATGGGAAGCTATCGAGAGGGTTTTGGCGTGCTCAGTTGGTGTGAATGTTCCTTCTACGAGGAGACCTTTGGCGTGAGCTTGGAGAGATTAGCAAAATTCAACCTCAGCTTTAAGCCAGCATACTTGTCCGATAGCCTGCATGTTTGCCAAACAGCCTCTGCATCTCGTCAACCAATTCCTTTGGAAGTGTGTCACGGGTGTGTGCTGCGCCACTGGCAGCACCGTTGGTAGAATTGTTGGTTTGGTCAGGCATTTTGAGCAATGTCGAGTAGCTGGAGTAAGTCAACAATCCAACGTCTGTCTTGAGATTAAGTATGGTATATCTATTTGTGAGCAACAAGGAGGTCAAGATTGGATTTAGGGTGTCACTGTTAGCTCAAGGCTAGTCAGACGGGCTGAGCGCATGATCCTTGAGCGTGCTGCCCCTTCTCTTTGACATAGCCATAATGCTGGGATGCACAGAGCGACACAAGCACAGAGTATCGTTGGCTGACATAGGAAAATAGTCCGTGGCGACCAGTTAGCGGACCCCAGTTGTCGTTACACCATTGAGGCTGACTGGTGCATTTCGACGACTTTGCATTGTCTGTCTGGTATGGGCGGTGAAGACCCATTGTTGCAGGCAGTAGTAACATCCGTATTGAGTATCAACGGTGTGCTGACCTTCAGCTTGGCGTGATTGGACATGGAGCGCGTTGTAGCTGAGGCGTTCATCAGCCAGGTGTTGTCCGTTGCGGGCCGCCGGTTCTGCCGCTTGCCCCACAACATAACGTTACTCGCATCGCATTTGCAGCCAGCCACCGACTACTCATCCACAACCACACGACGACGGGCTTCACGCTGTCCTCTATAGCCTCGCTTAACTTCCTGCACTGAAAGTGCGCATACTGCAAACGGTCTGCAAGCGATAAGTTTATGCAGGCAAGATGTCAGCAGCCAGCCACAACCGGGCATTTCATTGTTCTCATATTCCGGGGGCCGCTGCAGCCTGGTCTCTCAGCTCAATCACAATGCGCAGTAGGCAACTGACAGCCTGTGGTGTCCTTCAAAGCCGACAGAGCCGTTCGTCTTACGGCGTGCGGTAACTTCAATTTCTAACTATTGACGCACGCAGATTTCTTCATGCGGACTCTATGAATCTGTCCTGGTCAACATGGCTGAGCCTCCGAAGAAAGTCACATCCAGTCGGTGTGTTTCTTTGAAGGCTGACAGTAAGCGTACTATACTAGACCTGAGTTTGCTGTACACCCGGTTGAACAGTCAGCCTTGAGGCCCGGATCTGAGAGCTGTGCATCAGCTCGCATGCGCCAACCGAACAGGGTTACATGTCCGCTTGCATCGTATAGTTCGCATCGAATTCGCGATTATGTGGCGGAGCTGTGCTTTTCACCGCATCTAGAAACTGTCTTCTGACTACCTTCAGGGCAGCCACGGTCAAGCCGAGGGCTAGGTATATGCAATCTACTTGGTAGTGGACCCAATCTGGCGATCCAACATCGCCAGCCTTGTAAGATCGATATTGCAAAGAGCAACTGCAGAGTTCATAAGTTCACAAATTCGTCGAAGATTCCTCTCACTCACTACCCTGGTTTTCGTTTCTTTACCACTAATATCTTCTTTCTACAATGTCTATTGTTGCTGAATCTCTGACCAATGGCTTCGGCCCCTTACCGAGGCTGGGTGACATTTTGAGAAGAGATATCACATATGATGTGGAAGAAGACGACATGACCGTATGGGATAAAGGCATCTTCATCAACGAACTCTTGAAGCAAGGCATTGTTCTCAAAACCAGCGACCCCGGTACTGTTGATGGCAGTCTTGCTGCTACCAGAGGACTCAGGCAGGGGACCTACAAAGGCACACGACTGGCATTGACAGAGATCTATAGCTTGGTTGAGGAGGCGTAAGATGTTCCTTGCGTACCGGTAAAACGACACACTGACCTCATCTCAGAGCTGTTTCGCATTTCGATACGCAGGGCTTCGAGCCCATTATCCCCAAAAAGAGAGATCTCCCCCAGAAGAAAGACATATACAAGTGGAGCAAGCCCTCTGAGGACGGTTATCCCCCCCACCTAAACACAGTGCCGCCAGAGCAAGACAATGGAGCGCCGGGAGTTGGCAACATCTTTGACACCAAGAAGCTTGGGTTTGTCTCCCTCATTGCGAAGGCAATGTCTTTTATCATACCCGACGACGTTATCAAAACAGGCACACCGTTTGAAGGACCAACACTTGCGGACTGCGAGAAGTACAACCGAGAGCATCCGAGCCAGAAGACTGACATCATGAATGGCGAGAACGTCGGCAACAAGGCTGACTGGTACTCCGATGCTTGTTTCGCTCAACAACATCTGTCTGGAGTCAATCCGTCAACCATCGAAAAGGCTAGCATTGAGAAGGTGGAAGCCTACATCGCGGAAGCTGGCAGACAGGGGCTCGATGGTATGAAGAAGATACTCTCGGAGGGCAAAGACTTGCTCATCCAAGATTACTCGTACTTCCGCGAAGCTACTGGCTTGAATGATGAGGAGGAATTCCGGAATGTCGTGCCAGAGTTGGTTGATGGAAAGCCAACCGGAAACACGGCATTGCGATTTGCTTGCGCGCCTGTTGTGATTTTTCAGCTTCACTGCGACGGTCGATTGCATCCCCTGGCCATCACAATCGACCACAAGGGCAGTCTGAGCAAGTCCATTACTATCTTCAATCGCCGTTTGGCACCGAATGATAAGAGCGATGTTGACGAGAAGGATGACTGGGCCTGGAGATACGCCAAAACTTGCGCTCAGACTGCGGACTGGGCGAGGCACGAAGTAGCAACACACCTTGTCGATACGCACATGGTGGAGGAAGCAATCATCGTAGCCACCAACCGGACAATACCCGAGAACCATATCCTGTACGAGACGCTGAGCCCCCATTGGTTCAGAACTCTGGCATTGAACAAAGCTGCCCGCGATGTCTTGGTACCGGCTGTCATAGCTAGACTCGCTGGCTTCGGGCCATCGATCGATCCCAAGACAAGCCGTGTAATGGCACTTGTCAACTACTCGTACAAGCACTTCAACTTCCAAGACAAGTACATTCCCAATGACCTCAAGAAACGAGGCTTCGACGTAGAGGCTTTGACAACAGAGAAGTACCGCAACTACCCTTACGCAACCGACATGTACCTGCTCTGGGGCGTGATCCACGACTTTGTCAAGTCGATACTAGGCACGAAGTACAAATCCGACAGCGACGTCCAGAAAGACCAATACATCCCAGTCTGGTGCAAGGAAATCCAGACTATGGGTCAGATTCCCACATTTCCAACTATCACCACTGTGGACCAGCTCGTGGATGCAGTCACGATGTGCATCCACACCGCCTCGCCCCAACACACGGCAGTCAACTACCTCCAAGACTACTACTACAGCTTCGTCCCAGCCAAGCCTCCTGCGCTCTGCTTACCTCTCCCCAAGGACCTCACAACACTGCAAAAGTACACCGAGGCTGACCTAACCGCCGCCCTCCCCATCGGCTCCGGAAGTCTAAAGTGGAAGGACTGGTTGCT
The DNA here is from genome assembly GCF_010093625.1 of Macroventuria anomochaeta. Lineage (NCBI taxonomy): Eukaryota > Fungi > Ascomycota > Dothideomycetes > Pleosporales > Didymellaceae > Macroventuria > Macroventuria anomochaeta. The sequence goes on from NW_022985382.1 coordinate 483,341, forward strand.
CGCCGCGCAGCTACCCGAACTTCTCAGCTTCAAAGTAGACAATAGGTACAACTTGATCACGTACGCCAAGTCACTGTACAATGTCAACAAGAGCAGGACAGATGATGAGAACAAGGAGTGGGGCTCGAGGACTATCAAGGAGGCTGCTGCGCTGTTTTACAGCAGACTGAAGGAGCTTGATGGGGTCTTTACCCATGTGAGTGACAGGCAGACAGAGGGGACGGTTGAGTATAAGGTGTTGCAGCCGGAGGTGACTGCGGTTTCGATTTTGATCTGAGAGTGCGTTGACAGTCATCGATTTTCTCCGTTGTTTGCGTGTCACAGGCAGTCTTTCATCGAGTCAAAACTTACAGTATTAGCTTGCATGTGATCGCACTTCGTCTTCGTTAAGGTCTTCGGACGTATATAAGTTCCTGTTATTTCTTCCACCTCCTTCAAGCTCAGATTGGCCGTTTCTACTTGAACTAATGCCTCATCATAATAATCATTGCCAATTTCGAAAGTCGACCAGACTTGATTTATTTCCTGTCCAGTTTCTCTTCTTCCGAATGGATGCAAAAGTCTTTCAGGTTCAAAGAGCAGGATGAACCTCTGACTCCATGCATCTCAGTAGCTCAATGCCTCTCTACGTTTCTTTGCCCACACCAAAGTTCAGATATATCAAGAATTCCTGAGACTGAGATATATATCTGTCTGCCTTCTATCAAAGCTCTTGTCATCGACTTGTGAGCATCGCAAAACCAACTTTCAGCAAGGCCATGTTCCAAAATTGACGCGTTCGAAGACCTCTTGAGCTTAAAAGTCTTCTAGCTGCATCTTCCGAATGGAAAATGAGAAGAAATTCCCGAATTGTTTTGTAGTCATCATGCGTCGCTCGTACATGGACATTCCGTTCCTTTGAAACCAGGAACTGGAGACCTCGATGCTCTGCACTCAAACGCAATGTATTCAAAAAACGGTCTACTCGAAGACTGCTCTGGAGACCTTCCTGGCTTCGCGGCCTTTCCATCGAAAAGATGAAGACGGCACCGTATGATTTGGCTTCTTGAGCATTACAACATCTCAAGGCTGCTTTTGATTCTGCGAAGCACACACCGCGATGAAGACCTTCCTACCACCAAAAAGAAGTCCAAGGGCTATCCATGGTCGCCCGGCTCTCTCGTTCAAAAGACGCTATCATTCAGCCATATGTGTCTGACACCTCTCTTCGAGAAGAATACATAGTTCGCATTCATGGGACCCTTTTTGCGTAGGTCTCAACCTTTGTCGATTAGAAGAGGATCGCTCAGCATGTCATGACTTTCCCTCTGGCCGAATGAGGGATGTAATGGCCACTGCCACTGCAAAACACTTCTCTCCGCACGGTTTCCCCCCGCGTTTTCGAAAAATACGAAACCACAATCAATGTTTGCTGGCTTTCCACCAATAATCGACATATGGGCAGAGCTATGTTCTGAAAGAAGCCACTCAAGATTATGAACCTATTCCTCATGGCTTTGCCTTTCTGTGCTTCGGAAACAGAAACATGTTCAGTCTGTGACTCTGTCCTCCCAAAACGCCTGCTCGCACCACGTGTGCGAAAGACGTCCCCGTGGGAAAATAGGTTACGGCCCAGCTCGCTCGCAGATGAAAACGACCGAATCACATGCCCAAGGGTTCGGCAACTGTGTGGACGCATGCGTGTGAACATTCCATCTGACATGGAAAAGGGAACACCTGCTTCATGATCTCCAGAAACCGTGGGGCGACTGTTGTATGGACGTGTTGTCTTGAAGACTCTCTCTCTCTCTTATCCATCTGTTAAACGAAAGTGGTCAAGAGGCAACCCATGTCTGTCCCGCTCTTCTGCTTCTGCAAATCTAAAGCGGCTATCTCAATGTTCGGCAACGTTCGAACCCTCTCAAAAGCACTAGACTACAAATCCACTCAAGAGGCACTTCCCCCCTCTTACCGTAATGTCTTTTCTGCTTGATCAAAAAACAGTAGCCCAGCCCGCATGACGTGCCGACTCCTCTGCTCCCAATTTATGTTCAGGGCACCACATCTCTGGAGAACTGCGCCTGCACACTTGATCTATTCCTAAAAGGTCTTGATCATTCATCATATTCTCCTTTAAAAGACGCTGAGATCGTTGAATGAATAATTTCTCTGCGGTGAACTCCGCTTTACTCACGCCAAAAGAAACAAAACTCTTTGAGGACGTCATGTCTGTCGAGCTTCTCTCAAGATACACACACGTCGAAAATGTGTACAGCACTGAGATGAGAATCTTGCGCGGCACTGGAGTATAAAGTCATCCTCACACGCGGGAGCTTTCTTCCACCACAACTCCTCCCTCCATTATCAGCAAGGCGTGGGCGCGTCGCTATGTTGCGCTGCCTCCTCTGCTCTGAAAAACATGGTACCGCTGCGGTATGCGTAGACACTTACCTGTTTGACCTTGAATGACTCCAAAGTCCGTGATAATCAGCTCGATGTCCTCCGACAAACGCACGGACGAGGCTGCCATGGTTGTGTTCTCCCCTTGCTTTACTCAGTCGTAATATGCTGAATGGAATAAAGCCCTTCAAGGAGGATGCCAAGTCTCTACGGCTCTCCCAGAGTTCACATATGCTGAAAACGATGTTCGGCAGCTGCCGGAGGGTGTTAACTGGCACTGGGGCGTAACAGCTCCACAAAGATGTAGCACCTCTTCTCATCAAACCTCACAGCTCAATCTCCTTGTGGAAAAGCATACCAAGATATTTGGCATGTTGTGCTGGCTCGCTGCTAGAAAGACGAGCTATGCACTGTCATGTCTGGACGGCTGCGAAATGCTTGAACTTCAACTAGTTCTGGACTTTGTACAAGCTACTTATCAGTGATTCTCAATCCTCAAAATGGCGATACGTTCTCCGAATGTGTTGTTTCTGTGCCGCAGAAGATGTAAACAGCACCCTTTATTCTTGTCGAAGTACCAAAACCTTCACGGGCAATGTCCACGTCACCGCACAATCCCAACATGCACCACAAACCCACTATTCTCCCTCAGTCCCTCAGTTAGATACCAATCTGGCACCTGCCATGTATGGAACAAGCGATGGAAGCTCTTGAGCCATGCTTCGAAGACGTCTGGCGAGCGCAGTTGCTGCGCTACAACGCACAGCGTAGGCTTCGTGACGTCAGTGTTGAGCTTGCATATTGATGCGCACGTTGTGTTTAATGGCTCGATGAGGGCTTCGTTGTATATGCAATCGCATGCAACGATAAGGTCGACGGGCTGCAACTGCTCAACCGAGTCCTCTTCCCAGTCCAGGATCTCGGCCTTGATTCGGTCACTGCTCGAATTTGATGGCTGCGACTTCTGCTTGCTTCTCCCTCCCTTCTTAGCCGCAGGAAAAACAGCATCAAGGTTCTCAGCAATGTTTTTCCGCAGCAATCTCATAGCATAGTCCTGATCTGTTGCTGTGAAACGGGAGATTCTAGGGCCGAGCGTAAGTGCTACGATGCCGGAGATGCCTGATCCAAGTTCTATGCATGTTGAGTTGGATGTCAATAGACCAGATGTGAAGAGGATGTTGGTGGGCGAGGCGATCCATTCAGCAAAGCGAGGCGTGACGGCCCAAACCACTGCGTGAAGGTCAGTGACCTACCTTCAACGTGACAATCATCAACACCGCACCCATGGCGAACCGATGACAGTCCTCTGAGCTGATGACAGTCCAACACCATCCCAACCAAGACGAGTGCCGGAGCCATGTACCAAGCCCAGCCAAGTCTGGGGCATTATTGTGGCTGTTCATTCACGTACCTGCGCCCGTGGTCCCCGCCTTACGATCGCTCGTCAGCAGACCTCTGCTCTGCTGCATGACCAGATCTGAGCCGGCGACGCTGAGTTCCAGCGTCTCCGCATGCGCATCGATGAAGCCTAAACTTCTTGAGGGGATCTCTTGCGAGAAGATTACAAAGGCTTCTACGCTACACAATAAGCCCCTGCTGATGACAACGAATCGCGAGGTTGTGGCAATGCGGGTTACCGAGGAACTGCGTGGGACTACGGACCTTCCTCAGGGTCTGTGATGGGTTCCACCCCCAGAGTGCTGGAAAGGGACATGGGTGGGAGGATGCAGGAGGCCTTGGCGAATGAGGGCCCAGGCGGGTGTTTGTCCGAGGCTGGAGGCGGCGCGGGCAAGCGAAATGTTTTGGGGGGGAGGATCCTGAAGTCTTGGCTCGAGCGACAGCTTGGCCTAAGAACATGTGTCGCTCTGCACTGCTGATGGCGAGAGATGCGAGAGATGCGAGGTGTCCGTGGCGAGTGTATAATAGGCACGCCCAGAGTCGCTGAGCAGACTTTACTGTGGAGCTCTCCCACTTGTTCTTTCGCACTGTCCAGGCGCGCGTCACAGGCCAGCATTGGTGTGAGGTCATTGCTCAGTTTCGCTTGGCGGCGACAGCTCAAGCTCGCCAGCAAGCTCCAACTATCGCCCGCCGCGCTCTTGCTTTCCTCGTCACATCCGCTGCTCTCCGCTGGCGACACGTTTCTCTCTGCTACTGCGCAGCTCGACGACCGGTCTGCTCGTTTTCTTCTTTTTGCTTGCTGTGATACCCCCCGCTCTGCACCTGCACCTGCACCTGCACCAGAGCCCTCAACACTTTCCTCTCCCCCCCAACACAGAACACACCTGCCGTCATGGCTGGACAAAACCTCAAGAAGCTGGCGCCCCAGGCGACGGCGACGCGCAGCGGGCCCTACACATGCGAGGCGCCTGGTGTCGAGAAGCCCGAGGGCGAGACGATACCGCGCCGCAACCTCGTGTCCAAGGACGGCCTCAGGAACACGCCCCAGGAGGGCGTCAACACACTGTACGATGTCCTGCGCTACTCGGCCGCCAAGTTTGGCAACGCAAAGGCCGTCGGTGCGCGCAAGGTCGTCAACATCCACGAGGAGACGAAGAAGGTCAAGAAGATGATCGACGGCCAGGAGCAGGAGGTGGACAAGAAGTGGCAGTACTTCGAGCTCAGCGCCTACAGCTACAAGAGCTTCGTTGAGTTCGAGAAGATGGCCCTGACGGTGGGATCTGCTCTCGCCCACCTTGGCTACAAACCCCACGACCGCCTGCACCTGTTCGCCGCCACGAGCATGCAGTGGCTGGCATCCGCCCACGGCGCCGTCTCCCAGTCGCTTGCCATTGTCACCGCTTACGACACGCTCGGCGAAGAGGGCCTCACGCACAGCATGCAGCAGACGCACGCGAAGATCATGTTCACCGATCCTGAGCTGCTGCCCAAGCTCGTAAACCCCTTCAAGAAGACCAAGGAGGTCAGCGTTGTCGTCTACAGCACCAAGAACAATGCTAAGCAGAAGGACATTGATGCCCTTACCAGCGCGCATCCCCACTTGAAGGTCCTCAGCTTCGACCAGCTGCTGAGTCTCGGCAACGACAACCCTGCCCAGCCTATCCCTCCCCAGGCCGACGACCTTGCCTGTATCATGTACACTTCTGGATCCACTGGCACTCCCAAGGGTGTCATGATCAAGCACCGCAATGTCGTTGCTGCTGGCAAGCCTCCCGGGAGAATCTATCAGAGCTTCGCTAACAAATCTCAGTTGCTGGTGTCGATGCTATCGTTGGCAAGTACCTTGGCCCTGGTGACGTCCTCATCGCATACCTCCCCGCGGCGCACATCCTCGAGTTCGTGTTCGAGAACGCGGTCCTGTACTGGGGTGGAACCATGGGTTACGGCACCATCCGCACACTTTCCGACACCTCTGTGCGCAACTGCGCCGGTGACATCCGCGAGCTGAAGCCCACCGTCATGGTCGGCGTGCCCCAGGTCTGGGAAACAGTCAAGAAGGGCATCATCAGCAAAGTCGAAGCCGGTGGCGCCGTCAAGAGCAGGATGTTCTGGGGCGCCTACGCCGCAAAGGGCTTCCTGCTCAGCTCGGGCCTGCCCGGCTCCGGCATCCTCGACGCAATCGTGTTCAACAAGGTCAAGGAGGCCACGGGCGGCAGACTGCGCATCTGCATGAACGGCGGCGGCCCCATCGCAAAGGAAACCCAGCGCTTCATCTCCCTCGCAATCACCCCCATGATCTCCGGCTACGGTCTCACCGAAACATGCGGCATGGGTGCGCTCATGGACCCGCTCGCCTGGACCGACTCGGCGCTCGGCGAAATGCCCGCGTCCGTCGAAATGAAGCTCGTCGACTTCGCGGACGCAGGATACTACTCCACCAACAAGCCCCCGCAGGGCGAGATCTGGATCCGCGGCGGCAGCGTCGTGTCGGGATACCTCAACATGCCGGAAGAAACCGCCGAGTCCTTCACCGACGATGGCTGGTTCAAGACAGGCGACATTGGCGAGTTCGACGCCCAGGGCCAGATCCGCATCATTGACCGCAAGAAGAACCTCGTCAAGACGCTGGCCGGCGAATATATTGCGCTCGAGAAGCTCGAGTCCGTGTACCGCAGCGCCTCGATCGTGCAGAACATCTGCGTCTACGCGGCCGAAGACCGCCAGAAACCCATCGCCATCATCGTCCCCGCTGAGCCCGCGCTCAAGAAACTGGCCGCTGAGACGGGCGCCACGGGCGAGCATCTTGAGGAGCTCGTGCACGACGAGAAGATCAACAACGCTGTGCTGAAGCAGCTGCAGTCTGTAGGGCAGAAGGGCGGACTTGCTGGGTTTGAGGTGATCGAGGGCGTTGTGCTGGCTGATGAGGAGTGGACACCGCAGAACGTAAGTCAAGTATCCACGAATTGCATACCGAGGGTTATGGTACTAATGCAGTCTTTCAGGGCCTTACTACCGCTGCGCAGAAGCTGAACCGCAAGGGCATCTTGAAGCAGTACGAGAAGGAGGTCGATCGGGCGTACGGCCGCTCGTAGATACCCACACATAGATCTACCCACTCCCTCCACTCCACACACCTCTGCAACAACGAACATCTGGGGACAAAATACGATACGGTGGCTTGGTGCAACTTGACGATAATGATGCTTTCAGTGCGATGTACTTGACGGTTGCGTGTATTCTATATCATAGCTAGTTTTGCGATTCTTGGGGGTATATGTAGTGAACTTGTTCTCTCTTACTTGTGCATGTTCTCTCGCACGTCAATCGCTTTTTCTAAACGACTTCTTTTAGCCGCAAGCCTTCTGCGTGGTTGACTACGATAAGCTTGGGGGTCTCCGGCGGATCAAATCACCATTACACAGTGTCACATCGTTGATGGCCAGCTAGCGTGGCTGGAAGCCTTTCCATGTGCGCCCTTTCCAGTCCGGTTCTGAGTATTCCTGAGTCGCGCACCAAGGCATGTCTTTTGCAGCGTACGAGCTGAGTGGTAGGTCGTAGGGCATGCGCAAGCCGACCACAACCTGCTTCTTGACAAGGTTGTGAACAGGTGCTTTGCCCTTATCGCTCTCCGGCTTTGTCTCGCTCTGGCGTGGCTGTACATCGATTTCCTCATCTTCGTTCTCGTTCTCGTTCCCGGTCTCATCATCTTTTCCATGTCCGTTGTCCGCGTAGCTCTCCTGCACACGTTGCAGAAGCGGTTCTGTGGGAACGTCCTCGGTCTGTAGCGCGTCTTTCCCAAAGACCGGTACCATGCTGACCTTGCTTTCACGCTCGCCAAAGAGTTCTGGCCACACCAGTACACCTGTTTCGTAGCTCTGAATCCATATTTTACCTTGCTTATCTGCAACGTCACCCCAGGCCTGCTTGCTGAGGTTGGCACTCGTAAGGAGCGCCCAGTCGATGCTCTCATGCGTCTCGTCAGTGAAGCGGATGTATGTCTTGATGTGTGGAGCTGCGGGTCCTCGGTGTGCTTCTTTACGCAGCCCTGTTGAGGGAGCTGATATCGACGACGACGGTTGCTTCCAGTGGCAGAACAAAGGCAGGAGGTATTGTAACTGCTTTTGCTGCTGTGGAGATTGCACCTTTGTGTGTATTGAGGCACCAGATTCATAACCATCCAAGGAGGTGCGTAATTCTTCTGGCGTAGGGAAAATAACGTTGAATTTGGGCTCTGTCTTGTTCGAAAACTGTCGTGGTGTGCGAGTGCGTGAGAGCATAGATTGGAAGTGCGAGAGCCATGTTGGCGCAGCACCCAGCGTTGCGATCGACGAAACCTGGAGGACGATATGCGGTCGTGTTTTCGAATGCTTCTGTGCTGCAATGGGTACCGCGCTCAGTATCTCTTGCAGACCAAGCCAGCCGAATGAAGTCTGCTGTGTGGGATTCGCCTCGCTGACGACTTGTCGTGATGATCCGGATGGAGTACTACTTAAGAAAGCGGCTTTGACAGTGGAGAAGTCGTAAATAGCTAGTTGCTCACTCAACTTACGCAGACGATGCTCATATCTGCCCAAGTAGCGGAGGAGGTCGACTTGAAACCGCTCACCGCTTCCGACGGTATGTGGCCCATTCGGCATCGAATTGAATGTCAACAGTGGAAGAAGGGGCGACCGCCACACTGCCTGTGTCATATTTGTCCAGTCTTTCGAGATCATGTTGGCAGTGTGGATGATGATCTGGGCACAATCATCATGTCGAAAGAGCACAAGCATCTTCGAGTGGTGTGTTCCATATCGATCTGGAAGATATGCGCTGATAAGCTCAACATTGGAATATTGCTCCGCTGTCTCCTGCATGGAGTTAGCGTTCGCCCGCCCTATACGGGCGATTTGACTTCGATGGGTAGCATTTGTGCTCGAAAGGAGGGCAAGTGTAGACGTACCATCAGATATATCCGCCGCTCATCGTCTCGCCTCCAGAAGCCATGTATGATTTTGACCTTGACCAAATCTCTAACATCTTCATCAAATTGCTGCCTGCACAGTGATCAGTCCAGCCGCCAAAATAGCATCCTCTTGCTAGACGTGAAATGAGAATGTACTTACATCACAAAGTCGAGATCAAACAAGAAGTTGAAGTTCCAACACTCTTTGATCATGGGATCACCCAAGATGTTCTTCAACTCCACAGTATCAACATTCTGATGAGGCGCCAGATCTCGAATCCTGGTGAGTTGAAGCGGCGAAGCAATACGCCTGATATTGCTCCCAGCGACTGCATCAACATTCTCTTGCTTCGATGCCTCGCTGCTGCTTGCAGCACTTTGATTGGCCTGCTTGTGCCGTGGGGATGGTTGCGAGGGTGGAAATGTCAGTGTTGGTTTAGGTACGTCATCGAAACTCCAAGTCGGCGCAGGTGCAAGCAACGAAGATGAAGCTGGTATTGGTGTCTTTCGTCTTGATACGGGCGGGCTGACAGGTTGGTTCAAGCTCATGGGAGTCGTACTCGTGCTCTCAGCCTCACCTATAGTTGCCGTGTCCAGCTTGCGCCGCTTTGCGGGTGGAACGTTACTCCCGTTTGATAGCGTCATTGTAACAGATGAATGTCAGAAGCAGACAGCGAAGGAGATATTTGCGACATCAGGTGCCCGAAGCAAAACATTGGAGTGTGAGTAGTGAAGAGCAGCGGTCGTGCGTTATTGTTGGAGTGAGCACGGGCCAAGCGTTGTGAGAAGGCAGCTGCGAGAGATACGTCACAATCAAGGCGAGAAACATCTGAAGTCATAGTAGTTATCATTTATCGGGCTATGCCGATAGACTTTTTGCAGGCCGTTGCACTCATAATGAGACTGTAATCATACTCCGTCTAATGGTAGAGCATCACTTCTATGATACTCTCTAGCGAACGCTGGGAAGTGAAATTACTATGCCCGATGATTGAAATAAACAACCCCAACTCCGGATATCGCTTCGCTCAAATTGATATACACACTCGCTCATGCTGCGCTCGCGCTGACAGCAGGCTGAGCCACCTTTGTAACTTGGTCGCCAGCCCTGACGATGGGGTTGCCATGGGCATCCTTGGCGATGACGCCGTCCTTGTTCTCCATCTGGGCACGCTTCCAGATCTCAACCTCGCAGCCACCGCGGATGACACCAACACGCATGGTTGAGAGAAGGTTGTGGGCAGCGTTGGAGTGGAAGTAGACGCCACCGTTGAACATGGCAGTGGCGTCCTTGCCAATACCACTCTTGATGAGGGTCTTACCACCGGGGTGCTCAGCGATGAAGTCGGTGACGTCGTGAACAACACCGGCGACGGCGATGAGACCGCGGCCGTTCTTGGCCTGCTCAACGTAGTCGTCCCACTCAATGACGGGCAGCTGCTCAAGAGGAACACCCCAGTCGAGCTTGGAGCGCGTCTGGTCGATCTTCTTCTGGAGCTGCTGGACACGGCCCTTTTCGATCTCGTTGGCGCGGAATTGCTTCAGGTTCGAGGCAAGGCCAAGCTTGGACCACAGCCAGATGGACCACTTGGTGGGGTCGTACTGGTGCCACTCAATGGCGTTGCGGTAGTCGGAGGGGAACTCATGGTGGAAGTTGTGGTAGCCCTCACCGAGGGTGACGAGAGCGGTGATGACGTGGTCACGGGGCGAGTTGCGGTCATCGAAGGGCTGGTCACCGAGCCAGTGGGCAAGCGAGTTGACGCAGAAGGTGGCCTGCTGGACGAAGAAGATGCGGAGGATACCGGCGTAGATGAATCCACCCTTCCAGTCGTCCCAGAGAAGACCAGCGACGGCAGAGGGGAAGATCAAGCCCATGATGATGACAACCTTGATGTAGTGCTTGTGCTGCCAGACGACGATGGGGTCCTCGTTCAAGTCGGTGATGTCGGTGCGGCCAATGCGCTTGGGGTTCTGCTTCATGATCATCCAGCCAAAGTGGGAGTACAGGAGACCCTTGCGGACGGAGTAGGGGTCCTTGTTGGTGTCGGTGTAGCGGTGGTGAGCACGGTGGTCACGGCTCCACCAGCGGATGGAGCCCTCGACAGCACCGCCACCAACAGCGGCGAGGAAGATAGACAGAGGCAGCGTGGCATTGTAGGACTTGTGCGCCCAGAGACGATGGTAACCAGCTGTGATACCGAGACCGGTCCAGAAGTAGTAGGTGACCGCCCAGAGAGCAGTCTGCCACTTCAACGGGGTCCAGAAAGCGGCAACACAGCCAGCGAGCGGGACGCCGATGATGAAGACGACCTGATGACGATGTTAGCAATTGCTCGCTGCAGCATTGAGGTTTGCGAAGAACGTACGTTAAGCCAGTTGACGTGCTTATACCAGTTGGCCTTTGTGATGGGCTGGTCGGTGATGTGTGGCTTCTTCGGGTCGTACTTGGGGTTGCGGTTGGGTTCGCTGGTCGAAGCCATGGGCGACTTTTGATCAACGAACTCGGGCTTGATGGCGAGGTCGCCAGAGACAGCCTGGGAGGAGGGCATGATGACGGTGGAGAGAGGATGCGAGGATATCGGTGGGTTGATTGCAAGAGCGGTACTCGCAGGGTGTAGGGGCTCAAAGAATTCTTGAGCTCCGATCGGTCTCCAGGAAGCACACAGCTAAGGGCTCCAGTAGCGAAGGTATGCCACACTCAAGAAGAGGGGTCAGGTAAGAGAGGCAGGAGCGGGAGAGGATGAGGAAAGAGAAACAGGGCAGGGGCAGCCAGATATTATAGCGAGCAGCGGTGGAATGGAAAGCACTATCTGTTGAATCCCCAACGCACTGCACGCTAAGCGAATAAACCGGGACCTTGCATCGCTCCACCAAAAACCCTTCGAGACCTGCCATGGCCGTAATTTTTGTCATCGGCGGCCTAGCGTAGCCAGTCATTTGCTAGCCAGGGTCTAGCACGGGCAAGCAGACGCCGCGCGCCAGTAACGGTGCGAAAAGAATTTGTGCGAGCGGCAGATCGTTGCCGCAGAAAGACAGCAGAAACGCGCTGATCTCGGTGTCGAGATCGAAAGGGTGGCGTTTTCCGTGTTCGCAAGCCTTGCAGCTCTCGGAGATGGTACGGTTCCCCAGATTCTCGAAGGCTCGCTCCATTTCGAAATTCGCCATCGGCAGCCTCACGGCATCACCACGGCAGAGACATCGTGTTTCAGCGTGCCCAGTCCGGCGAGCGTCCTCAAGCAGTTGTCGAGCAAACTATGAAGCATATGCAAAAGAGCGGTCTGTTTGTCACAAACGCGTCTCGGCCAGCCTGCAGAGAATTGCCGCTCCGGAGCATAGCAAACCTCACGCCGTTGTGAGGCCACTGGGCTTCGTCATCGCTAGCCGGTCTCTTTTCGACCTCAGGGCCCCGCTTGAACCGTCACCAATGACAGGTGGCAAAATCGTCAAGGTGTGCCACCCAAGCGTCGTTGAAGCGGCTGTTGATATCGCGAAGACGCTACCGCGGCACTCTCCTGCAGCTTACCGACGGCATGCAGTCTGACATCTTGCATCCTGATGCTCAATCGAAGCACTGCTTGTAATTGATGCGACCTGCAAGACTCAATTGCACTCTCACGATATCCGTCAATGCAATGTGCTGTCTTACTGCTGGAACAACTCTTGCCGACAGTGTATCACCATGCTGCAGGGCTTGTGTTGCCGACTCCACGGTTCCGCATCCCGGTTCTTCGCGCCTCGCAACTTGTTCCAAATACAGTATAGTCAGGTTTGCGTCTTTCTCAACACCAACCCTATCGCCAGTTTGCAGCCATACAGATGCTTCTTGATATCACGCTGAGTGGTGCTGCAACCTGATCGCAGGCAGCACCGCGACATCATGATTGCAAACCGCTCACCTCGGTTTCAGATGACAGACCGCGTCCAAGCCTTGTATTGAGCCAAGGTGCTATCTGCAGCCATGCCCTCACCATGTCCTCGCAGACCTCAGTCTTCAGCTTCTGAATGAACGATGCTCATTGATGAGACTGATGTCGGTAACAGGACTCGAGCCACCACAACCGTCATGACGCCATTTCTGCGCCTTGTGGTCTCTGGCTCGAGTCTCTGCTTCAATCCCGCATCCCCAGCATTGGCAGACGACCTTACCCCACAGTCAACAGAACGCATGTTCGCTGCACGACAACGTTCACTTCGTCAATATGCAATAGTCATTACTGATGTTGCCCTAGTGGTGGGCGTGCTGGTTCAGTACTGTGCAGGCCCGAGATTTGATTGAACTCACATCATCCTTGGCCTCAAGCAGTTTCCATTTAGCGTGAAGGAGAAGCCAAAACCCTGTTGGAGAAGTCGAAGCTTGTACTCAATGGTACTTACTGTTGTGAAGCTGCTTCCATGGGCATGTACTGGGGCATGGCAGGTATACTTTCACCCCTTCCGATGCCGGACGATCGCGATATCAACATGATCCACGACATTGCGGTGTCCGCATTGCCTGAGCGAGACTGCTCAGAATAGTTCCGATATTGTGGACGTTGCTGTGTTCACTACACTGCGAAGTACCGCACAACACCGTGACTGCTCGGCATCCGGCGACGAACACACGTTGACATCTTCCAACACCAAAACTTTCTCCAGCAGACGTGGGGTCTCCTCGCATCTTGCGATTCATCGTCGAAGTCCCTCTCTGCTATCGGGCGGCACCGAGAATGAGGTAAGCTGGTTGCTCACCCTGAGCCAATCACACGTCATGCTGCTATCAGTATGATCTTAGAGTTTACCAACCGTAGGCGGGCGCCGCCTCAGCCATCAAGAACACCAACATGAACGAACCGTCTGCCGTGGAAAAGATACAGCATTGTCGGCGGGTTACGACCTGTTCCGGCTTGCTCCATTCAGCGGCTATTCTGAGTGGCTTTCCGCACGAACTAGATCCTCAGAGGCGGGCAATTGTGTATCGTGGGTTTTGCCTCAGAGATAAAGCACATATCGATCTACCATTGTCATATGTTATAAAGTACAAGCGCAACCCTTCAGCCTATCGACACGCCTCTACCGCTACCACGAATAACGATCACTGCCACCGATCTTCGCCACGGTTACTCCAGCAGGTCTTTCCCCCGCAATATCAGAACTGCAGCATAAGCATATCAACTAGCTGCCGCTAGCGCACCACGCGACACAACCTTTGCGTAACCGAACTTTGATATCAGCACCATCGACCTCATAGCTCCAATCTCCAAGCTCTACATCAACCGACTCCGCAGCCTCCACGAAGAGTGAACACTCGAATCTTTCGTCGGACGAATCATAATATTGATCGAGTCAACTCCGAACTTGACCTTACTTGAGGAGCTCCACGCCTCACAAAAAAAGAGAGTGACAAGTTGCACTGTCAAATCACTAGCAATGGCGGACCGCATCGGACCAGACCACGCACCGAAGCGGAGCTTTGGAGAGAAGTGTAGGCGTTTTGGAAAGGCTTGCACAACCAAGTACGACTTCTATCATTCATGTAGCATTATCAGTGACTGACCATTGTCCAGGGATGGGCTCATTGGAACTTACGACTATGCCTTCCTCTTCAAGCCTAACCTTCCGTTCATGAAGAAGACCCGCCGTGCAGCACCTTTCTTCGGTCTTCACGATCGTATGCCCGTGTTTCTCGCTCTTCTCCTTGGGTTTCAACACGCACTTGCTATGCTGGCTGGTGTCATTACGCCTCCAATCATTCTGGCCAATGCTGCTAACTTGACTGGAAATCAGCAACGCTATCTCGTGTCGACATCGCTTATTGTCTGCGGTATCCTCTCTGCCATCCAGATCACCAGGTACGTCAACACAATCCCCACGATTTGCACATCCCAACTGACACCTTCAGATTCCACATCTGGCGCACACCCTACTACGTCGGTACAGGCCTAATCTCCGTCGTAGGAACCTCCTTCGCCACCATCCCCGTCGCAACCGGCGCCCTCGGCCAAATGTACGCCAACGGCATGTGTCCCTCCGACGCCTCAGGCAACCCTCTCCCCTGCCCCAATGGCTACGGCGCCATCCTCGGCACCGGCGCCTGCTGCGCGCTCCTCGAAATCGCAATGTCCTTCACGTCCCCGCGGCTGCTGAAGAAGATCTTCCCCCCGCTCGTCACTGGACCAACAGTGATGCTCATTGGCGTCAAGCTCATCCTCACCGGCTTCCAGAACTGGGCCGGCGGCAGCAGCGGATGCCAGACCCGTCCAACATCCGGCATCTACAGACTCTGTCCCACTATCAACGCGCCCCGTGCTCTCCCCTGGGGAAGTGCGGAGTTTATAGGTCTAGGCTTTAGCGTCTTCATCACCATCATCATCTGCGAGCGCTTCGGCGCACCGATTATGAAATCTACCGCCGTCGTCATCGGGCTGCTGGTCGGCTGCATCATCGCGGGCGCCACAGGGTACTTCGACCGCTCTGGCATCGACGCCGCACCCGCCGCGAGCTTCATCTGGGTCGAGACTTTCAAGCTCTCCGTCTATGGGCCGATTGTGCTCCCGCTGCTGGCGGTGTATATGGTGCTTGCGATGGAGGCCATCGGCGACATCACAGCGACCTGCGACGTCAGCCGTCTCGCTGTGGATGGCGAGCTCTTCGATAGCAGGATCCAGGGCGGCGTGCTGGCGGACGGACTCAACGGGGTTATTGCTGCGCTGTGCACGATAACGCCTATGAGTACATTTGCGCAGAACAACGGCGTTATCGCACTGACCCGCTGCGCGAATCGTAAGGCGGGATATGCGTGCTGTTTCTGGCTCATCGTCATGGGCGTGTTTGCCAAGTTCGCTGCTGCGCTCGTTGCTATCCCCCCGGCTGTGTTGGGCGGTATGACAACGTTCCTATTCTCCGCTGTCGTGGTGAGCGGAATCGCGATTATCGCGCGCACGCCCATGACGCGCCGAAACCGCTTTATCCTGACTGCGGGCTTCACGCTGGGCTTTGGCGCGACGATGGTGCCGACTTGGTTCTCCTACGTGTTTACGTACAGCGGTCCGAACCGCGCGCTCGCAGGCTTCTACGACGCCATCGAGCTCGTCTTGGAGACGGGTTTCGCGGTCGTCGCTTTCGTGAACGTCATTCTCAACCTTATCCTGCCCGAGGAGATCGAGGACGACATTCCGGAGTTTACCGCAGAGGAACAAGAAGAGCAGGCCGAGCGCGAGGAGTGGAACCGTGTGCAGAAGATGAATAAGGAGGCAAGAGCGAGCAGTGACATCGCACCTGCTAGCAAGGAAGTGTAAAGGTGCTGTTGTATAAGGAACTTATAGATATGATGGGAGCTTTAAAAGAGTCGAAAAGGTGTTGAGACGATGACAATTTATGAGGCATTTATCTCGTATCTGTTGAACCTATCTACCCTCGTTCCAAGAGTTTCCTGAACATGCAACGGATGATATGCGTGAAGTTGGCAGAGACTGCAATGCTAGCCTAGGCGGCGCTGAGGACAGACCTGGTCTACACGAGCACCTCAGACATCGTAATAATCCAGCCCAAAGCCTAGCGCCTCACACTGCTCGACTTCTCTCCATCCCTCACTCCTCGCACCAATATTCAGCACCCTTAGTTCTTTGCCGTTTCCTCGTTCCTCCACTGGCGCCCATGTACCCGCTGCCCTCACAAGAGCAGATGTGTTGGTGAATCCCCGCGCCTCCAAGAGACGCGGGTCTGGAGTTGGGCTCCCCGTCCTCGCAAAACTCGTCCAACTGTCAAGAACGTACTGCGAGAATCGAATATCATCATCATCCCTAATCCTTGCACCCTCTCTAACCAGCGTGCCAAAAACATAATACAACTCCCCCGAATGGCATTTGTAATATGGCAAGCTGGGGTCACCAAAAGGATGCTCCGGCGTGCGTGGCGCTTCGCACGCAGGCGGATTCGGACTATAGGACAGGAGCTGGAATGCGCGGTCGAATTCATATGCGTACGTGTTTTTGAAGACGGAGTTCTTTGCTGCGGTGGCGGCGGTCGATTGCGCGAGGCACCTGAACATGGCGTCTGTTGCGACGCGGGACGTGAGGTTGAAGATGGACTCTGTGGTGTTGGGTGCGGATGGGAGGGGGAAGAGGGGGGAGTTGGCGATAAAGGAGGGGAGGTTTTGACTGAGGAGCACGGCGGTGATGTTTGCGGTGCTGGGGTAGCTGGTGAAGGGGGAGCCGTCGTCATGCATGATGCCTGAGAGGAGGGGGATGTTGAGTTTTGGTGCTGTGGGGCCGAGGGGGAGGGAGGAGGTCGTGAGGAACTTGTTGTCGACTACTGGGTAGGAGGCCACGGTGCCGGTGGTGAGGTTGAGGGGGTCGACGGCCTGTAGACATGTGAGGACGGTGGCACTGTTGTTTGAGGCGCATCCAGTCTCGTCGAGGAGTGATTTGGTCCGGTTGGTAGCCTCCGTGATGGTCAGGTACTTCGAGAATGTCGAAACGTAGTTCAGGCCTTGAGGGGTGCTCTGGGTAATTGCACCTGCAAACTTGTCACGGGCTTCTGGCGAAGCAAGCAGTGCTCGCACAGAGGCTGCGCCGGCACTCTGGCCAAATACAGTGATCCTGTCCTTGTCGCCACCAAACGCACCTATATGCGCACGTAGCCATTCCAATGCAGTGTTTTGGTCCTTGAGCCCGTAGTTGCCTGTCAGAGACGTACCCTCCAGTGCTAGGAAGCCAAGGTTGCCGAGTCGATAGTTGATTGTGACAAGGACCACATCACCACGAGACGCCATTGCTCCACCATCGAACGTTGTGTCGCTGCCAGAGCCACTGACAAACCCCCCGCCATGAATCCAGACGAGTACCGCCTTCTTTGTAGTCTTCGAGCTCTTGCCGCTGGGAAGGACTGGCGTCCAGATGTTCAAGTACAGGCAATCTTCGCTGCAGGATGCCGTACCTGAACTACAGCTTCCCTGTATGCATTGTGGACCGTATGAGAGTGCCGAGATGTTCGAGCCAGCAGGTGGAAGGTAGACGGAGTGTGAAAAGCGGCTGGGTATAGTAGCGTACTGGATACCTTGGAAACGGAACGAGTGTTTATCGCGGTAGCCTATGACCGTTGCATTGCCAGTTGTGACTGCTGTCTGCCACTTACTGCTAGTGTCTGTTGACTCCAATGAGCTCAGTGCCGCAGAATTTTGACAGAGAGCTGGCAGAGGTGTATCGCACGGCAGCTGTTGGGTGCGGCCTCGTGCAGTGATGGCGCTACATTTGGTGTGTGCAGTGCCTGCCACCCAATAGTGATCCTGACTTTGTGTCTTACTGTCATATCGAAGGTATTCCAAGAACCCAAGCTCTTGCAAATGTTGCTCGTTGGACCATAGGCTCTCTCCCAGAGCCGCACAGCTCGACGCCGCGGCCGAGTGTGATTGACGTTTGCTGACGACGATTGCTGAAGCTTGTCTGTGGCTGCTGTTACCGTAAAGGTCGTTGTGAGTCAGTACCGTTAGATCTGAGTCGATTGTGCGTGGATTTGGGACGGATGCTAAGACAAGAGACACGAGACATAATGAGGCTGAGAGGCGAGCAACCAACGTGGCCATCTTGAGAACCAGCAACGATCCAGGAGGTTCTCGGTGTCCTTTGAAGCATACTGTCAATTAGTATTATATCTTCACGGTAAACGGGTAAACGAGTAAATGAAAGTGGATGCAAGCTGACCAGGGGGTACTTCTCGGCCAGGGGTACTTTTCGGCCACCCACACTGGCCACCAACACCGATTTTGAAGCCGAGTTTTACCAACAATAGAGTATATATTTGCCGCTGAGTACACATAGATTGAAGCGCAGTAGCAGCAGCAGCTTTTTTTTTGCTTCCTGTGTATGAGATTTGCTAGCATTTTCGGCAGCTTGAGCAACAGCCTGATCAATAGCAGCTTTGATAGCTTCAATGTTGCTGACGCGCTCATTTTGATCAACTCTGACTCGCTTTCTCCACTGAGTACTCTGGAATTGACTGAGTTGATAATGTAGTGGCTTGTTTTCAGCTTCAAGCTGAGCTGCCCAAGTATTTGCTCATGTAATAGCCTTACCTGCCTTGCTAAGCACTAGCCGGGTACTCTATGAAAGAGATTCTGATTGCTGGAGTATCTACTGAGTTTTGTACAGTGCCTGTGAGCTTTGTGGAGTACTGTAGATAGTCTCAAATACATCTAAAGCCTGTGGTTTTGGCGGAATGGTACTAGGACGGCCTAGTGCTTGCGATGACTAAAGTACCAGCTCAGGATTGTATGGCAAGAGTCCAGTAGCCGTCCGACCAGCTCGGATAACTCGCTCTGGTAACCCTTCTTCTATTGCTCTGTTGTATGATGTAACAAAGCGCTTTTTCTTGGTTGGTGCTGCGTCATCGAGGGCTGGCAGAGCTCGAATCTCGTTACGATAGCGTGATTTGAGTACTGAGAAAGGAGCTAGATCAAGAGGTTGTAGCAGGTGTGAGGCGTGAGGTGGGAGGTAGAGTAGGTGGACCTTGGGTTGCTTACAAAGCCACATGAAGTCTGTTGGTGTGTGGGAGCCGTGGCCATCGAGAAGGAGGAATCGATATCGTCGGTGCTTGGTGAAGTATTTGGTATGAAAATACGATGTAGCCATTTGTAGCCAATTTGATTTGGAGTTCACCCATTCTCTGACGTTGTTTAGAGCCAACGAGGGACTCCTTGTGCTGGAAACCAGGTGGTTTGTAGAGAATGGTGGTTGAAAACTGCTAGCGGTTGTAGCTTTCATCCGGTCGCTGAGACTGTCTCAATAATCGATACCCACTCACGATCCTCTGGAGACTTCACGTAAGCCTTCTTCTTTATAGAGCTTGCTAGCACCTGGGTGTTTGTACGTACCCCTAGTGCCACTCCAGTCTCATCCATTTTCCACACATCTTCATATTGTATGCCCAGCTCTATCCGCGTACGCTCAAACAGCTCAACGAAGGCGCGTATAACGTCAGGGCTAGCTGCCTGAGCTCGTGGAGCTGCAGTCGATTGGCCGACGACAGAGGTAACGCGTGGTTGTCGTGATAAAAACTGAGAGATCCACTCGTTGCCGAGTGGCGTGAAGTCGTTGTTCATGTGCAGGATTCGGGTAGCCATTTCTCGTACGCGAGCGCGTGTAGGTGGTTGAGTGTGAGAGTCCTCGTCAAGAATCCATTGAGCTAAGAAGTGCTCTTGCTGCGGAGTCAATCGTTGCTGGTGTTGATGAGCTATCGCGTGAGGTTGGTGACCGGCAAGGCGCGCTTGGAGCGATGATCGGGGGACGCCATAGGCCTTGGCAGCCTTCCGCTGGCTTGTAAAAACACCAGCATTAAGATCGCGGATAGCGTTGTCTATTGCAACTTCACGAGAGACCATTTGGAGTAGGTGGCGGTGACGAGATAGACCTTCAGCAACAGCGTAGACGCGCTGGCGGGGTGGCCGAAAAGTACCCCGGCCAGCTTATGCGAAAGATCCTAGAAAGCGGACGATATCCATGTGCCAAGCTCATTCGTGGGATATGCTGCGACTCCTCGGTCTACGGCTGAATAGAGCAGAAGAGCGGCGCCATGCCGGACTCGATGCGGAGCGTCGAAGTGCGAGTCGAGGTGCTTTCGGTCGAGATGTACCGGTACGTACCTGTCTGAGCAGAGATACAAACACTGCTCAAGGCGCAGCGTGGTCTATGCATGGAACGCGTCTGGGGGAATCTCCACTACAATTCACTCCTGCACGAGCCATGTGACAGCGGCGCAGGCTCGAGGGACTGCTGCCTTGATAGCACACAAACGGCGTGCTGGACGCCCCTGAGCTGTTGGTTGTGTTCTCCACAACGAGGCAAACAAACAAGGAAGAACTGGCAGTCACGGCTCTCACCGGAGCTGAGCTGTTGTCGTTCGGTCGACCACAGCCTGTGTGGGTCCAGTGCTGCGACTCGAGACGCCGTTGTGATGGACGTCATTGTGAAAAGAAACGTTTCAAGATAGCGGGCGGGCTGGGCGGGGGTTCTTGCCGTTCTTGTCGTTGATTGCCCAGCGCTGCTGCCTGTGCTGCCTGTGCCGCCGTTTGCTCCTTCCTCCCCCGCGCCTCCGAGCAGAGACTGTGGAATGCTAGAGCGTGCAGGTACGATCACAATAATGTCGACATCCCACAACACAAGCAGCGCGTTGTTTTCATGCCATCGATGACGACGAACCTGATCTGCCAGGCCCGGACGCGCAAGCCCGAGACCTTCGACGCCATGCCGCATGCACCGCTAGTCTTGCTGCAATCTTCGTGCCCAGTGCGTCGCGGCGGCTCTCATTCGCTGGCCTCGTTGCATCGGTCCAGGGCCACGCTGGCTGCCCTTCGTCTCATCACACATTCAGCCCCAGTTTCCCGAGTCTGCTGTTGCATCTTTCTATCTCTTCGACGCCGGCCTCTCGTCCCTCACTGCAAGGCCTGGGCCAGCGCGAGTCCTCATGGCGCCGCTGCAGAGGCGCTTGGCCGCTGCAGCAATGATGCAGGCCACACAGGCGCACCCCGTAACCTTGATTCCCGCTTACATTGCCCCTCTGCTAAACGCAGGTAGCGTCCTCTAAACGTTACCAAATGTTCTCAAGGCAGCGCACGGGCCGCTTTCACACTAAGCTCGATTGATTCGTTCCTTCTTTCGCACCCATCTCCTCGCTCTCTCGGTTCTGCCTCTCGACTGACTCCCAAAGACACACACACCCCCGTCGTCGCACACACGTCCACGCCATCTTTACGCCTGCTCTGAAGTACTGACTGCACAGCGCACGCCTGCCGACACTCCCATCTAGTGTTCGCGCGCGTCCCTTCCTTTGACGGGCCCCCTCAGCCAGCGACCCACGAGCCGTCGCACCTCGATTTCCGCCCTACCACCCGCGCATCGCACTCAGACAGCCGTCCACGAGCTCAACATCGTCTTCGTATGACAGGCGTCCGTTAGCGCTCGCTCACTGAGACCGTAGTGCCTCCGTCCACGCTGTCCTCCACGCCTGCACTCGCTGCAACCGGACACGGAAGCCTCTTCTCCTTGGCCGCAGACGACCCGTAGCTCTCCAGTCTACCACAGCATCCGTCAGACTTGTCGATACGAGCCGTTGGGTCGTCGTGAGCTGCTACTGCCTGCCCTGCCGGACCGTCAACGCGTTGGGCGTCATGCGATCTAACACAGTCAGAGCCTGAGCCAGCCACTACACACCACCACTCATCCTCAGCGTGTCTGCCAGAGGATGACAGACGTCTCCTCGATCCAGGCGCATGCTGACCCTCAGCCGGCACCGGCACCGGCACCGGCACCGGCCGCCTTCTTCGGCGCCGGTCCTCCACCGCCAGCCTACTCCCACGGCTCCCCAGGCTTAGATGGTACAATCGACGAAGAAGAGTCGTCTACGATCAAATGCATTTGCGGCTTTGCCGACGACGACGGCAATACTGTGCTGTGCGAGAGGTGCGACACATGGCAGCACATCGTCTGTTACTATGAGTCTGCCGAGCATGTGCCTGACGTGCACGAATGCACAGACTGCAGCCCAAGACTCGTCGATTCGAGAAGGGCTGCCGACAAGCAACGCCAACGGAAAGAACTGCTCAACTTTGCAGATCGAAAGGGTCGACCGAAGACCACCACCAAGAACCCGAAGAAACGCACCAAGGATCCACTCGGGTCCGCGCAGCCCAACGGCTGGCCAACAAGTTCGAACAATGACCTCCACTACAACCCTGAACGTAAGAGTGGAAGCCCACGAGACTTGCCCCCACCAAACAAGCGACCGAAGACAAACCATCGTCCCTCAGGCTCCATCGGCGTTGTCAGCCAAGCACCAGCACTTGCCCCTGCGTCGCGCAAGCGAGGAGGCTCTGTCGTCGTGAACGGCAACAGCCCTGTCAAGTCTCCGACCAACATCGAAGGTCCTATCGAGGACTTCTCGTTGGAGTTCATGAACCTCTACACAGCGCCCGAGCCACCGTCGGCTGACAACAATTCCTACACGAGTTTGGGCGTCGCCAGCGATATTGCTATGTGGCTCAAGGATCCAGACGCCCTGGCCGAGGCCAGTGGAGGCAAGAAACCGCAGGATCTCTTCTCGCGCATTGAGAACACTATCCAAGACCTTGAGACATCGACAGCACCGGCCATCACCAAGCAAACAGAGGTTGACTCTGGCATAACAGCACACGGCCTCAACCCGCAATGGCACTTCATCACCACCGACGGCCCGATCGCTGATGGAGGATATGTTGGGGAATTGAAGGGCTTGGTCGGACGAAGAGAGGAGTACTGTCAGGACCCCGAAAATCGATGGAACCTGTTGCGCCATCCGGAGCCCTTTGTCTTCTTCCCCCCACACCTGCCAATATACATCGACACACGGCAAGAGGGTAACATTTTGCGCTACGCAAGACGAAGCTGCTCGCCCAACATGGCCATGAAGATCCTCGTCGAAGCTAGCAGTGACTATCACTTCTGCTTTGTTGCAACACGACAGATCGAGCCGACCGAGGAACTTACTGTAGGGTGGGATATCGACTCCGAAGTACAGAAACAACTTGTCAAGGTCGTCACAAATGGCGCAAAGGACGGCTTCAAGAGGATACAGCCATGGGTATCTTGCGTCCTGGCCAATTTCGGTGGGTGTGCATGCGACACCTCGACCGGCCATGAATGCCTGCTGGAGCGAGCCCGTCGTACCATCGCTGAGCCTGCACAGCCTACCAAGGCCAAGAACAAGAAGTTGAAGAAGTCGCAGATCTCACCTTTGAGCACGGGCCGTGCGACCAACAGCCGCGCTGGCAGCGAGACGCTGCACCGCGACAACGCTGACGATGACAATATGGACAGCCGTTCTACATCTGGCTCGCATAAATCCAGCAGTCGGGATATTACGCCCGCTACCCATTTCTCGCTCGATGGTGACGTGAAGATGTCAGACCGTGAGAGGCGAAAGCTGCAACAACAAGAGAGGTTGTTCGAGCAGATGGAGGACGAGCAACACAAGGGCAAGAGAGGGAAAAGAAACAGTGCTGGGTCTACCCTCAATACGCCCAGCATTGCCGCCTCAGTAAGATACACATCAAGATATACATCTACACATGCTAACTCAGGGACGCAGAAACGGCTGGGATATCCAGAACCTTCACCCTCAGCACGTCATCGCGAACACAGCCATGGCGTGGCACGGAAGGCGTCCGGCAGCTCATCGAAGACCAACGCTCGCAGCGCACCGAAACCCAAGCCCGTCTATGTCGAGGCATCTACACAAACGGAAGATGACGGTATCGCTGCTAGTGTACGCGTGGAAATGAAGCCTCCAATGTCGTTCAAGCGCAAGCTCCTTCAGCAGGCGCAGGAAGACAAGCTACAGCGCGAGCGGATTCGATCTGCTTCCGTAAAGACGGAAGGCAGATCACCAGCGCTGAAGGACGTATCTTCAAACAAGCCATCTCCACTACCGCCGTCTCCACCACTGGACGACTCTTTGGCGATGGAGATCACTCTGGATCATGCGTCTGTGCCACGATCAAAGGAGCTGACACCGGCGAAGGAGTTGTCCCCGATTCCTACCGCTGACGTCGATATGCAAGACACCGACGAGGTTGCTGCACCGAAAACAGCGGAGCCAAAGGTTGAAGACATGCCTGATGCCCCTGCAGTGGAAATCTCAAAGGAAGTGTCGCATCCTCCTATGAATCCACCTGCGCCGCCATGGCCAGCCACGTCGTCCGCTCGACAATCCCCAGCGCCCAGCTCAGATGAACCTGCAAAGTCTGTCGACATGAAGGTCGACATGCCGGCGAAGCCCGAGCTGACCAATCCTTTCTCTGCTGACTCTGCTGTCACCCCGGGTGTGACTGGAACACTGTCAGTGCAATCCCCCCTGGCGATAGCTTCGCCCTTCTCGCCCGCTGTCCAGGAAGCTGTCAACCCTACACCAGTACGCAAGAAGCTCAGCCTGAGCGAGTTCGCGAGCAGAAGGGCGAAGCTCGCACAGACGACGAGTTCGACTGGCACACCTCTGGCGTCGCAGTCAACCAGCTCACCTACCTTGTCGGCAGCAAGTCTGCCAACCGCTTCACCACCCAGCAAGACTGCTGAGCTGTCGTTGCCTATCGTTACGGAGGAACCGCAGCCCATGCAAACCGTTGCCGCCGCCACGACCGCGCCCACTCCGACATGAGACATGATACCCAGGGCGCCTTCTTTCGGATTCACCCCTTCTTCTTGGCCGCTCGACGCTTGCCAATCTTCTTCTTCTTTTCTGGAAGTGTACACTATGTAATCGTGTCCGGCGACACGCTTTTTCTTCTCAGCCTTGTTCTCTTCACGACATGTAACGTTCAATTCAGTCGCCGCCACGAGTTTGTCTTGATGGAAAGATGGGGGGTTTCAAAAGCAAGGCGTTCTATCTCAGCGATGGCTTCTTTGGCTGTGCTGTAAAAGGGCGTTGGCTTTGGTTGCGACAAGGCGTTGGAGGATGATTTGCGAGATAGCGAGATGCGAAGAGCACATTTATTTGCTACGTAGGATAGTTGATGCGATGAGCTACAGCTGGCGATGCCGGCTTGACCCGCCAAGAGGCGTGGTGACGAATATTCAAAAAGTTTAAATTTGTGATACTGTTTCATTTTGCTCTAATGACTTTCGCGGTACTACTAATCCACCGAGACCTATCCTACCTACATCTTATTCCTCGAGACATCAGCCAATCAAGTACGATCCGTTGACCTTCGCCAGCTGAAAGCCGCCCACTCCAAACGCGACTCACTTCACCTATCACGCAACTTCCACTTCATCGATGAATTCGACGCGTGGAGAGAGAAGAGAGAAGAGAGTGGACTCTGTCCCTGTCATGACCTCTCTGCTGTTGCGCTTACTCCCTGCCTCACTCCCCGCCTTCGTGGTCTTGGTATCTGCAGGGGCGCACATCGCGGGTCTCATGATTTCTCCGCTGTTCCTCTTTGAAGTCTTACCACTCGCAGGTAGGGCTAGGAAGTCGATAGCGTACTTCGTAGTTGGCGTCTGTTCCTTAGAGAACCTGGTGTCGAGGGAGGTGTTGGGGAGGGGAAAAAGTGGTGGGTCGGTCTCTTGCTTTTCGTCCTCTTCTCTCACGGTGCTTTGTGTTAGTGTGGTGTTGAGCGAGTGAGTGAGCATGAGTTTTGTGCTTGGTGGTGTGGTGGGTATGGCGACGAGGGGGTCATGTCCTTCCTGCGTGTCTTTGCTCTGCGTTTCTTGTTCTGGTGAAGTCCTACGAGAGAGCAGGGAATCAGCCCGACTCAACGCCCCTTTCGCACCTAGCTTCTCGTCTGTCCGAGTCTGTTCGTCGTCTTCCACCAGCGCCGCCAACCCCAGCGCAGCGCCTCGCAACTCCTCCTCGCATGTCTTGCACACTGCACGCCCGAAGCCAGATACCACCTTCCTCTCGCACTGGTCCTGCGCGCAAGTTGCTAGACCCGATGTCTTCGCACTAATAGGTGTCTACGCCTTATCAATTGGACTGCTAATATCCGTCCACAAGCTCCCCGACGTAAACATGATCCGCGCAGAGGCCTCCGACCATATCGGTGAGAGCTCCAGCCACGGAAATGTTAGCGGTCCACCAACTTTTCGTTTTGGCTTCGAAGGCGAAGGTCGCATGAGCAACAACGACGGCGAAGGAGTCAGTGTCGAGGCCGTAGGACATAGTCTCGGGGTAGAGTGAGGTGTGGGTTTTGATGTTAGGGCGGGTTAGGGGAGGGAGAGGGAGAAGTTGAGGCTTGGCGGGAGGAGTTTTGGGTGGGGAAACGGATTGGCGGTACGCCTTCTGGGAGAGGATGTATGAAGGTGGTGCATTTGGTGCAGGAGCAGGATATGTTCAGGTGGGAGAGGAGGGTGGCGAGCATTTTGTGGGTAGGAATGGGGTGTGGTGTGGTGCAGATAGTGAGTGCGGCTTTTGGGCCTTGTTGGTGTTTGGAGACTGGTATGGAGTGTTGTAACTGTAAGATGTGGCTGTGATCTGGGGTGGTTGAGGTGAGCGCGATGCGGTGCCTTTGTTGATGATTTCGTATGCTTAATGACATTTGTCTAGTCAGAAAATCCAAGATCCAGATAAAGAATCGTGGATGTTTGACTCGTAGTGGCTGTTTATCCGAATTCTGATTGATATGTGTATGCTATTAATGCTGATCGTGTAGAATGTGTTCCAGCTCGTTTGCTGTCGCTGTAGGGCTGGTGCAAGACAAAGGGCGCTAGGGTAGTCGCATGCTTTGTCGTATGTTTCAGGTATGCTGCTTCCCGTTTCTGACCGCATTGAGCACAGCTGCGCGCCGGTTTGCTGCTTTGTCTGGACTTTTAGAGCTTCGCGCTTTTGGAGCTTTGCGCTCTCCAGGTCCGCCCTTGTAGCGTCGCTGGAGGGGCGCATCACGATAATGTTCTCATTGAGGCTGTCGATGACGATCGTGTCGCCCATAGTGGGTTGAAAAGATCCACACGGTAACTGCGTTGTGAGGCACTCGCAAAATAAAGTCTTCGTTTCTGTAGTGGCTCCCTGATAGCTGCATGTTCTCTGGCCTGTTTTCGCTGGAGCGCGTGTTGCCCGATCTGTCTCTGGTGAGCCTGTTCCGCCAAAACTCGAGAAGTTGTGGCGTTTCGGCTGGTTGTATCCTTTGAACCACGACTCGCGGTGTCAGCTTTAGACCAGGGCCTAGTGGTGGAGTGCCGCCTCGAGGAGTGTTTGCCTTGCACCACTTGTTGAACATTTTGGATGCAGCGATAACCACATCCAGCTTGTGCTTTTGGCACAAAGTATGGACATGCTCATCTCGCTTGCAGGGCCGGACGATACGGAAACAGCCTTCGTGGTGGCACACTTGGAGACGCAGGTACTCATACCACTTCATTTTGAGAGGCGTCAGGTGTTCGTCAGAGGCAGAGGAGGCAGATTTTTTAGAATGTGTGCTTCTTGCTTACGCCTTCGTGTTAGTCTGTGTAGGCGGTATGAATAAGAAATGCGAGGTCTCAGTCGTGGAGTTGTTTATGTCGTGGCGGTGGAAATCAAATGTCAGAGTAAGTTCAAGAACTGAGGAGTCAGTTATCGAATTTTGATCCACAATGGAATTCTGTGATAGGAAATGAAAATCTCTTTCTTGGGTCTGAGAGGAGCTGTACCGTGGAAGCTATGACCCTACAAATCACTTTGCCTGTCAGCGAACGACAGGGTCGAACTGAGGACGTCATGGGTATTTACTGTGCACAACTCGTAAAGAGGTATTGTAGAAGCTGATATGATGCAGTGCATAGAGCACTTGGGCTTTTCACGTAGGCATATAACGCGGTCTACAGTATCCTTACAGTGTTTTGCATGTTCTGGTCCATCAGTGCTGGAGAAAGCCGATCCGCAGTTGAAGTGTGCCTTGTTTATTTTCCGTTGTGATCGTTGCCTGGCAGGGTCTGTGAAGCTGCTCGATCTGCCTTGTTTGTATCAGCAATGCTTTGCACCTCAAGAAAGTAGTCCATTCTTGCACCCAAGCATGTGTTGAGGCACACGTTCAACCACGGATGAAAATATCGCAACTAGAAAGCATTGGCCTATATGCTCCAACCCGAGGATAGGGCTTGATGGTTCTCGAGACGGTCAAAATACCAGACGAGACTCACTAGTCTAACGTCCTGGCGACGTGCCCGTCAAACTCAGCAAGAGAGAGCAGCCTTCTTGCTCTTTCCGTTGCTCTTTCCGTTGCTCTTTCAGAATGGCTACTTCGATTCTCGTCCGAAAGTCATGGTGGTCTCGAAATAATTTCCCTATATCGTCAGCAGCAGGCCCCACTTGTAGCCTGCTGTGGTAGGAGCACAAAGCTCATTTCTTCCGAGCTCTTCCATCATGTCGGTCATTCAAGAGTCGGTACTTGTCAAGCACAGATCGGTAGATCAGCTTGTAAGCCAATCAATGATGCTCCTTGGATGCGTTGCGAAGTGACACACAGGCGGCACTGCACGTAGACAGCGAGCACAGCGTCCACGCCTGGCAGGGTATACGGGTACCAATTCATGTCTCAAGATCCACCAAAAGTTACCTTGAGCCCTTACTCTTGCTGCCTGATATCTTCTTGACTAATACCGTACCCGGTGTGCAAGTACATGCCTGCATCTAATCCCAGCATGCCCCTCTTAGAACAGGACACCGTGGGCTTCGATGGTAGGATAATGCACTCTGCGGACATCCTCGGTATAGATATTCAGGGCACCTAATGTAGGGTGCTGGCCCCTCGTGCTTGAGTTTGGCTATGGTCGAGGGGCGAGCCAATGGGAAACCAAGCCAGGCCAGACTGTACCTGGACAGATCACATTGCGTGAGCGGTGGGGATCATGAACAAGCAGAGTAAGGTTAAGCGAGTTCGGCACCTGTCGCGGAAATGTCTCGAAACTGAGAGACGCTGTGTGCAATTAAAGGCTGCGCGTAGTGGTGGAGCTGGCAGAGTGAAGAAGAGAAGCTTGGCGTATGGCGCGCTAGCGCGGTGTTGATCGTCGATGGCAGAGGTTGGGATGACGAGTCGTGCCACAACGCGCCGAGGTTTGTCAAACAACTGAGAGCGCAAGCTGCCCTGTCGTTCCCTCGCACGGGGGTGACGGCAGTCGCTCCCGGCATGTGTCTGCAGGCTGAGCTCAGTGTCAGTGGTAGAGGAAGATTCCGACGAGTTTAATCGCCTAGGCACGTGGGCGGCAAAGTCAACCTGCCTGTAGGAAAGAGCGACCCTCGTTGCGCCAAGCACTGCTCCTGCCCTGTGTAGCGACGCACACCTCGCCTGGTGTGTTGACGCCAGTTTTCTGCCGTACGGCCCCTGTGTTCTGTGGTGCTCAATTCCTGATTCTCTTGCTGCTGCTTGATGGCCTGAGCAGTGAGACCTCTTCCGTCGCCCCGCGCCGCTGCCGCAACTTGCCACCCCAGGCCACTTTTTCCGCGTCGATCCCTTCTGCAGTGACACAGCCAGGGTCGTCAGCAGCCTCTTGCACTCTCGCTTGACCTCCGGATACCACGCCGCAGACACACGGCCTCCGCACTCAGGTGCTCTTCGCTCAGTATTGCCTTTTCCACTGCCTCACGCAGGGTCTGAACCTGTTCTCCCAGCTCGTGGCGCCCTCGTCCCGTGTTGATCCTAGCTGCGCTTTGTGACCCGAGAGGTCTAGTTTCAACGTCTTTTGCATGCTAGCATCCCACTTTTCGTCGTTTCTGCTGATTTATGCAGACTGGCAGCGTTCTTGCTGGAACTCTCCTCAAGAGCCAGCCGGTCCTGGATGGCACCACCTCTGCAAGGACTCCCCATACATATAATATTCTAGCTCTCACCTCCTCACCGGGGTAGCTTCGAGCTGTCGCGATTACATCATTTCTGCGACTGGCTCGTATACCCCTGCAGGTTGCACATAACGCCGCGTGCCTGCGCACTGTAACCGTTGGCCGAGTGCCATCTGTACTCCTCCACCACAATCCGAGCGCACGGTGTGTCCAACGCCCTCGTGGAACCGCAGGCCCCACACGTACTTCAAGTCACCGCTGCTCCTCGTCTGAACCACATCTGTCTGTCTTCCACTCCTCTACCGCTGGTCCCAGAACGAATTATTAGATTCGACACACGTTGGACTTTAGCGGTTGAGGAAGGATCCTGTCGAACCTGTCAACTGTCAACCTGTCAACCAGCCATTGTCACTCGCTACAATGGATACTACATTCATCACCATCCACGGTACGTCCAATCTAGCGGTCCAGCACATACATGACGCTTATATCAATAGATCTTACCGATGAAGCACACATCTTGTACTCGTCTGACTCCATTGTCGACATCCTCGGTCACACACCTGACGAGGTTGTCAATCGCTCGGTATGGCAGTTTTTCCATCCCGAGGAACTGCACTTCGCCAAGGCAAAATATGGCCGTGGAGTAGCCCTTGACAAGGCGGCTGTGCTGTCTTATTGCCGTCTCAAGAACCGTCAGGGAGACTGGATTGGTTGCGAATGTTGCTTTTCGATCGTGTACAATGTGATGGTATGCTGCACAAGTATCTACAGGCACGGCATGGAAAGTCAAAGTAAGTGTCCGGAATGCTAAATTTAAGAGCAATCAACTAACATGCATATAGACCGTGCCGTCGAGGCACCTATCGTGCGCAAGTTGTTCGCCTCGTCACCAAAAGACCCTCGCTACCACATGTTGTCCCATCTCTCCAGCAAGTTCGATCTTGGCCCAGAAGATCAGACTCACGAACCCCGTGCGGCCCTTTTCCTTAACCGATTCACACGGACTTTGACTGTTATGTACGCCACAAGCGGCATTGAGCAAATCGTTGGCATCTCTGGGGAAGAGATGAAGGGACGGAGTTTTTACTATTGCATCGCCTTGAACTGTCTTACCGAAGCTGTCCGATGTCTCGAATCCGCGAAAGGGAACGATTCGATTGCCTACATGCGCTTCATGTTCCGAGATCCTCGCCAGGAGGATCCACCGGAATTGACGTCTTCCGAGAGCGAGGACGACGAAATGACAGACGTTACCAGCGACGACGACGAATCTGCTGAAGAAGGCGTGAGACTCGGTGGCCAAACTTCCTTCAGTGGCATGAACTCAGGACACCAGTCGAACGCTTCCCACTGGAACAGCGAAGAGCGGCCAGGCAACTACCGCACAGAATCTGGGGACAGCACTGATCCTGCAGATACATACCGCAGCGTTTTCGGTGATGATTCACGGAGACATTCGTCCACGTCCTCGTTGGGAGGTTCTGCGTCAGTACACCACAATGATGACATTGAGCTCGAAGCCGTCATTTCGTGCACCACGGACGGTCTTGTTGTGTGCCTTCGTCGTGCTCGACCAATGCTGCCTGGTGCGATGCCAGTCCCACAGACGGCACAGCAGTACGCCGGTATTTATGCAGCTCCATGGGCGTCGCAGCCTATGTTCCACCCGGCCCCGCCACAGATGCCACCGTACCCTCTGGGTGCTCAACACCCGTCCATGTTGCATTCAGGGCCATCAATGCAATTTCAAAACTCGTTCATGCAAAGTATTCGCGATGTTGCGGTGTTTGCGTGGGCTCTTACTGGCATCAACGGCAGCTTGGCTGAATATGCTCGCGGTACCCCAAAGGGAGAGAGCCAGCCACCGCAGGGATTCCCGATCTGGAATCCTCTTCCCGATCCGTCCATGCTACGACACAAGAAGTCCGAAACGCCCTCTGGTTATGGCTCGGGTACCAACAGCGCCTCGAGCAACGGCGACAACTTTGGGTTCGGCGATCCTGGTCTGAGCTGAATGCCTACAAAGCTAAGGACCACCCCAACCGTCCGCCGCTGAGAGGCCGCCCAGCCCTTGGTCAACCACGGCTCACGGTGAACGTCAAAGAAAAGACGTCTTCCAGAAGCCTGCATCAAGAGATAGATGTTGATTGAAGCAGCGACTAACTATGAATTATGTGAGCGATACCGCGGCCATTACGATACCAAGCGATCTGGTTTGCGACCACCATTCCGGTACGCTTGACCAGCAGTCCCTTTCTTTGATACTTTCAGCCCTCGTAATAGAAAATAATCTCGAATCCTCACTCAGATCGACGCAACTCTCTTGACTTTCAGTCCTTTAGTTTCACCTTCTTGCTGATGTCGCAGGCCAAACGACCACTGTAGGGCAAATCGGCTGTCTACAAACACGATATAGTGCAGCTACGAGTAGAGATGGGTCATAAACCATTTGCAGGTTGCTTTGGTACCCAGGACACCCAGCTGGAGCGATGAAGAGCGCCAGATGATGGATGTGATTGGTCGAAGCGTAAGGATCGTCCTTTGTTTTTCTCATTGTTGCGGTTCGTATGACCACTCATGGACGTCTAGCCCACGCATTGCTCGACGTTCCTTTGTCAGAAAGGTCGAGAAGCTTGCCATGCTATCCTCGCAAGCAAATAGCGTATCGAGATGTACGCTATTGCCGCGCCGACCATGTGCAAGATCCCCGTCATTCGTCTTGCGTTCTATCTTTGATCGTTTGCGTCCTCGAATAGCCTTTTGCCCCATGTCTTTCCAGCCTTGCTCACTGCTCAGGTCGAATCATCAAAAGGCACGAATCTCGCAACGACATCACAGAAACCTCCTCGAACCAGGCGCAGCAGGCAAGATGAGATTCTCAATCACCACCAGGAGGCCAGACTGGCTCATACTGCTCCTCCCGATCATCTCATACGCCAGCGCTTCAGCGCAGGATACCACTTCCATCGATCCACTACTGCAGCAGCAGCAGCAGCCGCCTCCTCATCGCCCTCTCCAACAACTTTTCAGTCGAGCATCAGTACTAGTCCGTCGGCACCCCAAACGCACACTATCCAGGTCAGCCTGCTGGACCACAAGATGCGCCCTGAGACCACCAAGGCGGCTGTAGGAGACATCATCGAATTTGACCTCTACCCCCTCAACCACAGTATTGTGCGTGCCGAATATGGCTTTCCTTGCATCCCATATGAGATGACCGGGTCCGGCAAAACAGGCTTTTTCTCCGGATTCAACCCAGTGGATAAGGTCTTAGACAACCCACCGAAATACAGTACCAGGGTCAACGATACAGAGTCGATCTTCTTCTACTGCTCTGCGCCTGGGAGTTGCATCATGTATGGGATGGTCGGCGGCATCAATCTGAACAGCGGTATGAGTCTAGACAAGCAGCGAACACTGGCGATGGACTCATCATACATGCTGCAGCCTGAGAAGCTCCCTTCAACCAGTAACATAGCACACCCTTACTGATATGTTATTAGGCGAACCATTTCCAGCTGAATCTCCCCTCCCATCCGGCAATCCTGCATCCTTCGTCCGGCTTTCCTCTTCATCCAGTTCGGCTTCTGCACCCACTGCCTCACATCCCTCAGGTGGCTTGAACACCGGCGCCATCGTTGGCATAGTCATTGCCGCCGTCTGCGCGATTCTTTTCGACGCCCTGCTCTTCTTCTGCTGGGGCCGGACAAAACCCCTCCGCGAAGCAATCGAGCGCACAGGCGGCACAGTGCGCGGCGTCAGCGTCAGTCCAAACCAAATGGTCGAGTACAAACAACCTAAAGTGCACACGCATTCTCATCATGGACATAATGGCAGCCAAACAGCGTTTCAGTTCCTGTCCCATCCTGCTGTGCATCCTGCTAAACACCCTGGAAGTCCGGATCCGGGTGCGTATGGTCATCAGCATCAGGGCAGTATGGACACGGGGTATTTTCCTGCCTCTGCAGGAAAGGCCTGTGGAGATGGGAGCCATCACTGATGCCAGCTCGCTTCTAAATGACGGTGAGGCGAACAGGGCGAGTAAGGTCTGACCCAAGACGGGGATTGGGGATGAGGACTGTGATGTGTTTCTTCGTTGTTCTCGGTGGTGTTGGGATGGTTTGTGATGGGGAATTGGATTTGGTTTAGTCGTAAGGGATTTCATGAAGGGGCTCTTGGGGTACATAGCCGGAGGTTTTGTATGTATATATATTTATCCAATGTTTGATAGCATAGAATGTGGCTGCCCTTCTTATCTTCCTATGCCAGTAATTAATACGGGGCTGTGAGATACGATCGCGCAAGGCTCGTTGGGGCGTATGTCGCAATCCATCTTGCATGCAGCTGGGCAACATTTATCAAGTCCGGCAATCTATGCATGACATCAAGGCTGTGGCCGGCCGTTCTTCTTTCGAGGTGGAGACGGTTGTATTCGATCTGCATGACAAGCTTCGTGTGGAAGTTTTGGCTATTATGCTATTACTGTGTTGCTGTTCGCGAGGCTCGCCTAGGGATTGTGTCGCAAATGGTGTTGTGGCTAGACAATGATGAAGCTGTATGCTTGTTACAGAGAGTTGTGGCTGGATGCTTCCTACGTCGCGGAGCTTTAAATCTTGAATGTCTATGACGAGCTTTTTGTGTGAGTTTCGCCATCATAACGTTGAGAAATGAAGGCTATTTCAACGCTTCTGCTTAATCTGTGGTTCAATGTATACCTAGGCAATATTTTGTCTTCCTGGGGTTGGGGTTCTTGGTCTGATGATTGGTGAGACTGTTGCAGCAAGACTGATCGATGATGAAATGTGTCTGTAAATCATTGCCCTTCTTGACTGTAGGGCATTTTGGCACGGGGCCGTATGCCAGTCCAGGAACTCGTGAGTTGCAAGGAATAGATGAGACCTACGGCTTGCATAGGCTGGACATAGTTCCAAGGCAAGATTCTGTCGTGATAGTGTGCGCAGTTTAGCAGCTGGTGGTAATATGCCGAGTTTCTGTTGAACGTTCGCTAGTTCGTTGCTAGCACAGTGATGTTTCTATTTTCAGCGATCGAACCAGGACATGCTCTCAGCCACAACTCGTGGTCGGGAGCGTGCGATGCGAAAAAAGTACCTTTTTGATGGATCGCAACAGAATGCCTACTATCTATGTAGTGAAATGTGATGCTCAATGCCCGTTTTGGCGCACTGTTTCGCCAA
This sequence comes from Macroventuria anomochaeta, assembly GCF_010093625.1. Taxonomy (NCBI): domain Eukaryota; kingdom Fungi; phylum Ascomycota; class Dothideomycetes; order Pleosporales; family Didymellaceae; genus Macroventuria; species Macroventuria anomochaeta. Next base: position 518,510 of record NW_022985382.1, read on the forward strand.
GCCTTGTATCCCAACAGTATCACCAAACAAATGAGTCTCGGTGAAATTCGGTTCATTGAGAGACTCATCCATCCGTAGCCTGTATTGGTGGCCAAGTTCTGCGAATTGAAAGCCCATCCCCATGAGGTCGAACACTTTGATACCCATTCGTCTTGTTTGGGCTGTCGCTGGCGGTGTGACGCGCTTGTGTGGCACCGCCATATTTCTTGTGTCTTCCTCGTCGCTGCAGCGACAGAAGTCACGATGTTCGCCGCACGCTAGCGCCTCCATAGACGTTTGAGGCTGAGAGTCAGAATTCACGTTCGAGTGGTCGCCGGAGTAGAAATCTATCAGTTTCTCAATGTCAGCAAAGCTTACCGCGTCTCCAAGGCTTGCAGAAAAACTGTTCCAGAAATGTTCATCAAGCCAAATATCGTCTCATGGTGTGACTGTTGAGCTGAGCATTTGAGATTCGAAAATTTGAGAGATGTCCGGTGGCAGGATGATCGTTGATTGCGAAGACATCCCTCCGACACAACGGACATGGGTTGTTTGTAAGGGCCCAGCTTAATATGCACACTTCCCCAAAGACAGGTCCACATGGCAACTGAACCGCCACTTCGGGCCCACCTTGAGTCAACGTTGTGGGGCTAAAGGGCTGGTAGCAGATACAGCAAGACCGCTCTTTAAGATCCAGAACCTCCATGTTCACCGGTCTTAGCACGTAACTCTACGCATACGAGGCTTGCTCGATTGCTTCCTGCATGTTGGTTGTTAGTTCTGGGCTAAAGCAGACTGCCAGTGTAGTCTAGAGCGCAAAGATGGAGAAAAGCATGATCTGGAAACACGGGGTAGGCGAGGGCGATGAGAAGTAAGCGGACTAGGGTAAAAGCACAGTGTGCATGAACATGGAGTTTACCGACATGGAAGTGCCCAACGCGTGGCTTCAGTGAGTTGGAGGTGTTTCATGGGTCTTTGTCTCCAACGGTAGAACAACGTGCTATGTCCGGCCGCGTAGACAGGCGCCAAAGGCTCGAACGGCTTGAAAGCCTGATGCCATAGCATCACAGGCATTGTTGCAAGCAATGCCTCAAGTGATGATTGTCGCATATCTATCCCGCGTCTGTGTATTCTCGTATGACAGTGAATCTCATGGTGGCTGTGTGGCTTGCTTAGCGCTTCAGCTTCGTAATGGAGTGCTGTTGGCGAGGTGGATGAGGCTAGACGACCACAGAAACGAGGTGTAAACAACCGACTCGGTGAAGGCCTTGAGCTGAAAAAGACGTGTCAGAAAGGGTGGGGTCGCCCCGCAAGTCTAACACCCAACAGCCATCACATGGGATAGCTTGCGACGACTGTTTGTTTCCCTGCTGTTTGTTTGTTTTTGTGTAAAACTTGTTTGTGCTATCCTTTGTCTGCATCAAAGTATGCATGGTGGTACACATCGAGGGGTCCTCTTCCGGACAAGACATCTGCAGGAGACTATAGTGTACATCCAAGAGCTTTGGTATCTGGGGTACTCATCGCTTATCTTGGGCAGCAGCGCATGTCCAAATCTAGACTATTGAAGTTTTGCGTCCAAAGTACCTCACTGTCTTGGAGGGCCAATAAAGGAAGCGTGAGCGATGAGTCTGAACACTTCCCGTACCGAATCTTCCTGACCAAGACACAGGCTGCCAAATTTGGTCGTAGCCTGCAGAAATCCAAGCGAAGCCAGCCAGCACACCTGGTGAGATGTGTTTTCTGACAAGTACTCGCCTATCAGCCTTGCGCGGTACCAGAGTTTCGTCACCGCTAGCACGCGCCAGCATGGGTATGACAGTGGCTTGCTCCCACAGTCCGGTCACAAGGTCGGGCTGACGGTAGCGCCGACTGTGCAGCATCGTTAGACTCTGTTCTCGATAAGGTTAGGGATTAACATCGGTACCAACGTACATCGGCGCTGGGGTGCAGTAACCTTAGCATATGGTGGCCTCACAGCGTTGCTGTATTGCGATTGTTGTAGACACCCAGGAACGATCGTGAGACTGACGCTGCGACGTGGGAAGACATTTCCATTTCATTGACACAGGGACGATGTTGGTGTCGTAAGGGGAAATGAAGGATACATAGCCGATTGTGGCGTCGTTGAAAGAAGACAAAGCGTCATCACGTGCCGTCACCTTAGTCTTCTTCGAGGACACTAAGAGCCACCGTCTCTACACCAACACCGCAAACTTCGCGCGGAGCTGAGCCCACATGGCAGAGAGGGATCAACAGAAGCATTCGGCAGAGGAGCCGTATCAAGGTTAAGCTTTAGCCTCAAGTCGCTCTCCCGTCGCTATTTTTGCACGGGCGTCCACTGAGACCACCTGCCGTCAGCCCCATCGACTCTACAGGGTTACAGTTTACTACTAGCCCTGTGGCTTCATTGTACCCTTGCTCCAGAGTCAGTCAGCTAAAATCGACGACAAGATGCAAGCCTCGTGCACTGGCGTGACTGACCGGCGTTCTATCTCCAATTTCCAAGGCGCCTCTGCACTTTTTGCGGTCAAGCCGAGCAGCTGCCAACCGCCGATAGTTTGAGCTATTGAGTTGGCGTACGCGATGTCCTCCGGAGTCCGGAGAACCTCGTGTCTACGAGCTTGATGAACACAAGAGTTAAGTATACTGTCTACATCCGCCTTATTGAGATCATCACACCACTCAACTCGCAGAGTCTCTTGATCAACAGTCATCTTCCCTCTTCCAATCCTCGGTCGATCTCTCCAACCAACCATCAAGATGCGTTACGCTATTGCTGCCTCCGCTATCTGCGGTCTCGTCGCCGCTGCTCCTCAGATGATCAACATTGAGGCTGCTCTGGCTGTTCCCACCCCTACCATTCTTGGCCCCAAGGTCGAGGAGACCAAGGCGGCTCCCGTCTCCTACAACCCCACTGTTGCCGCTTCCGCCGTCGCTGCCGTCGTCAAGGAGGAGGGTGTTGTTGGGAAGCGCGATGTGAGCAGCTGCGGTGCTCCTCTGCCCGGCGGTGGTGCAACTGTCCCCGGTGACGGCAGCACCAACGCTTACCTTGCCACCGACAGTGTCCTGAGGTCGACTGCCCGCGGTGCTGCCACTCCCTCTGACTACGAGCAGTCCTTCGTCGACATGACTGGCAGCTCCCAGCAGATCGGTTACCTCACCTACAAGAACCTTGACTCTTACGACCCCTCGGCCTGTGCCTCCTTCTGCGACTCCGAGAAGTACTGCCAGGGTTTTAACATCTTCTACGAGCGTGACCCCAAGTTCGAGCCCAAGGACGGCTGTGCCAACCCTGAGCCTGTCACCAACATCAAGTGCTCCATCTACGGTTACAATGTTGCCAGCAAGGCTGCTACCAATGAGGGCCAGTGGCGCGGTCCCCAGGATGCCAACGGCGATACTTTCCACGTCGTCATCACTGGTTCCAACGGTTACTCTAAGATCAGCAAGGCTCTTCCCTCTGTTCCGGACTTCAAGGCTGGCACCAGCCTTCCCGCTGCCATCAACGCTCCTCTCGACGACGGCTACGACACATACAGCGGCATGAAGCTGTTCAACGACAACCCTTACGACCCTGCTCTCTGCGCCGCTGCTTGCGAGGCTCAGACCGAGTACGACGTCAACCACCCCGCTCAGGACGGCAGCTACAAGACTTGCAACTTCTTCACTTCTTACGTCCTTACCAAGAACGATGTTCCTCTTGGTACCTACTGCTCTTTCTACACTCGTACCTGGGACTCTAGCTACGCTGTCAACACTGGCTACTGGTACGGAGACGACAAGTACTCCGTTCGCGACGCTGCTTCCTACGAGATCACCAACTTCCTTGCTCCCAAGAAGCCTACCCAACAGTAGATGGTACCACCTCGATAAAGGCACGACGTGCTCACGTCTTCCAAGATGTTTACGAAAATTTATGGGCGCCTTCATTCCTTTCAGTACAAAGACTTTAGCAGATTACACTTTTCCTCTTTGACCATAATCGTCATCAATATAGTACATGAAAACTACACCTTCCTGCCCGCTTTGAGTGACATGTTCCTTCTCCTCCGATCTCCTTCCCCTACGCAAGTTCGACCTATACTGGTTATTCCAAAACGCAGATATTAACACTCGATATCGACCCTCCTTACCATAACCCAAAAACCAGGGCCGCTAACAGTTCCGAGAACGGAAATCGGCAGCGTCAAAAGTACCTCGCCGCGTGTACTTGCATGCTTCCAAAAATTCCTGTGTAAGTCATGTGGACCGCGCACTAGTACAATATCGGTGATCGTCAAAATGTGCTGACCCCCCGACCCATGGGTCAACATCAACTGCCAACCATGCAAGGAAGAACACAAGCACTCTGACTGGTCAGAACACCTGATCGAGGATGCTATATACTCCGCTAGATACCCGGTACCAGAGACTCCAAGACCCTGATTCACTCCTTCACAGCCACTCACGGATGCCATGGATCAGTGTTGACACCACAGACGTCATCAGCCTCATCATCTAGATTGCCAACCTAGGGCTTAAGTATGCCTCTCCCACACTGGTCTTGTTATTTACCCTTCATCAGCCGGTCAGGATCAAGCCTTTTACGGGTACCTGCGTGAAGGTTTGCAAGCGTGTCAAAGGACAGGGGGTCAGCACATTTCGACGATCATTATAGCGCGTCAATAGTCCTGTATGACAGATTAGGGTTAAACGAGCGCCCGGTCAACGCATCACTCAACACTCATCTCCCATCACGAAGCGAACGTCAAACTTAAATGTACATCAAATTGCATATGCACGGCGGGAGCTAGGAAACGGGAGATTGATTGATATCGATTTGTGGGATGGGTGAGTGTGCCATTGTGGATTCAAGAGGTGCGCGATCATAACAAACACTCTTGATTTTGCATTCCTATGCACCTTTGTACAAGCGGCAGAGGGACTTCCATGTGCGACGAATTCCACGGATTTGTAAATTGTTTGTCTACCAGAATCACCTTCAACTAAGGCATGAAACTAACGTCCCCATATTCCGTCGAGCCTATTCCTACCTTCGAATCTGCGCACTCACGCAGCCATGTTCGGGATCAAGGTGTAGACATATTCATATACCCTTAAGCCGTCTTGGCCTTGTTCACGCAAATTGACTACCTTGGCGACATGAAGAACGAGAACAAAAATGCCCATGCGCTATGTGCGTCCGTCCCTGCTGTCTTGAAAACAGGACCAAGAAAACCTATGCTTCTCTCTGAACCATCCCTGATCTGTTCCACTCCAAAACCACAACGAAACAACCTCATGTCCGGTGACAAGGCTTTCCCCCCAAGATCACCCGACTGTAACACACGGGTCAAAACTCATCTTCCATAAATCATAACGTCAGTGAGGTCAACATTATTTCGTGACCTGGTCAGGTCGATTGCGGCCTGACCATTCATCCCTATTGTTCAACCAGAACACTGTCGAATATTCCAAACATGATGTACTTCAGTGCTCTGTGTAAGGGAAGTTCTTCTCTATTGTTACGCTCTCAAATCTGATATAGTCAAAAGTGGCACTCGGTCACAGCCATGTTTCGCCTCGGACTTGACGCTCCCAAAACAAACCGATTCCTATCCTTCTCCAATGCCAAATCGATTCAGTTCAATCACGTGATGGCAAACCACCATGTTTTCTTTCGAACACTGTTCAAACATGCTCTGAGTTTTCTGCCTCCTCTACAGCTGCGCCATCCCTCACGAAGTTTCAAGCCCAGGTTCCTTATCTTGACTCTCTTCTGTTGTGCTTTCTACGAACAATTACCACGAACGATTCTATAATTGGGTCGTCACTGAAGCCATTCAAAGCTCTCAGAGTCCAGTTTTATGGTGTCTGTGAGGCAGGGACGAATTCACTAGATCTCAAAGGCAAGATTTCCAGAATTATGTGCAAGCCGCTGCGCTGCTTTGCAGCTGTATATTTCTATTGAGCTCGACACTATCCCGATTCTTGACTCTATCACCTGAGCATCTGTGCATCACGAAAGATCAAAAGACATTGTACCACTCGTTCATGTCCTCTCGTCTTTTGTCGTCTGCTAGAAAATAGGAGAACGTTGCCCGATGTCCCTTCTGCTTTGCCCGAACTCAGTATGGCAGAGTTCGTCATGAAAGCTTGTTGCATAAAGTCATTGCTTTTGATCTTTTTTAATCCGGGTCCTCAAAGACGACGTCGACATGAAACATGTCTTTCTTAAGTCTGGAGACGTCTCTGTACCGGAAGATCTTCGACTTCGTGTTCCACACGTTATAACTTTTAATGGTTCTTAAAAGAGCTTCTTTCCTATCCTGCTGGCTTTACCCTGGAAGCCTCAAGATCGCCCTGAGAGTTCCAAAGACACAAAAGAGAGAGTTTTGTGTGTTTGTTTCTTCCTTTCCAAATCTGCCTTCACCAAACCTATGTCCTTGCCGAACACTGGTGAAAACTATGATTAGACAAGTCCATGTTCCTCAGCGGCTTCTTCTGGAGGTTGTACGAATGTCCCTGCGTGTCAGTGAATTGTAGCTGATGCACAGTGACACTCTTCACTCTATCTCTGCTCACATTCCATAGATTATGTGTCAAAACCCCAAGTGCACCAATTCAAAATTGCATGTCGCTCGCGGTGTAAGTGACCCAAGATTCTATGTGGTTTCTTTCTCCACCAACAATGTACCTGCGATCCATCGAGAGTTTAGTGATCTGTTCCCTTGTTAAGGACACTTACTCTTTGAAAAATATTACATTACATCCTATGCCCCACTGTGGCTGTTCACAAATGCGCCAATATACATTGAATTGAGAATCATCGGGTAGACATCTGCGTAACATGATTGAAAAGCGCCTCAAGCCCTCCCTTCATGACAACTGACGTCTCAAAGGCAGCCTTTGCGCTGATCTTCGCTGTCGGTTTATATGCATCGCGTGTCCAAACACTCTTCGCGGCCTCGGCCCTAAGATCTTTCTTGCAGCCTGCAAGTATCTTTGACACATTCTCGAAAGAATCAACTGAACTGATGTCGAAGCACAGCAGTATCACGGGAGGAGCTCCACGGTACGGCCGGCGCATACGGTCGCAGATGAACTTCATTCCAAAACCGCCCTGGATGACTAACTCGGTCCTGTCCACGACTTTCTTGAACACTCTAATCGTGGGTTCTTTCGTAAAATTGGCATAACACCAAGCTCTCGACAGCCAAGTCTTACCGCACTGTGTGTTACCTAGCACAAAGATTTGGCGCTGGGAAGCTTGAAGCGCGCTTCGACTACTGTTGTGACGGTTCATGGGGTAAGGACGTCCCATGTACCACTTTTTGGTGTAGTGGTTCCTATTCCCCTTGACAAGCACTTTCCACACTCATCTGTATCATATATACGTTATGTAAACATACCCTCCTGATGGCCATATAAAAGACCATCACGACAGACAGGACAGCAACACATCTTTGGATTATGCAGAGCAACCTCTCTTCATCACTCTCACAGTGAAAACTGTATACTAGCGAACTTAGTAGAAGCGGGACGCCGATCTCAGCTTTGTGCTTGAACTTGCCCATGGACAAGTCTCTTCTCAAAAAAGCCCTATGCAAATTCGACAAGGCAGTCAGATCTTGATTGGGCAGTTTCGCCCCACGGAATCCGTCAGGTCTGATCGCACGATACGTGTAAGTGCTCGTCGGCGCTGGCAGTTCGTAGGCCGTTTGAGCTTCCTGAACAGCGTGGTCTGGAGACTTGTCCAGACACTTGTTTACATGGAGAGGAACGTTTTCATCTGTAAAGTCGGACAGAACTTCGCTACATACCGATCAGGTGGGTGTCGATGCTAGTGCGTTCTCGGGTATGATGGCCGCTCGCTTCACAGAAGATGACTTGGTCATGGAAGATGGAAGCAGTGTAAATCTCAGAGACTTCTTTTTCGTTAGATTCGGGTCATCGCTCTTACTTCTGCGATCCTGTAAGGAGAAAGTCTTTGACAGTGAAATCGGGAGATGCGAAAATCCCCGAGACGACGGACTAACCGGGTCCAGGTGGAGTGATCTGGTTTGTACACCGAGTTTTCGATAACATCAGAAGTGACATTGGGTCGAGCAGTAGACTTCCTGGGTCGAGGCTCAAAAGCAAAGGAGTCTGCCGGACGTTGCGAATTGAAATCCATCTGTCGAGACCGCGTAAGCATTCGATCATCCCCCGCGGTCTATATTGTGGGCCTTGTAACAGTTGACGCGGCACGATGATGTGACGAGGACTTCGGGTCCAGACTCGTTTGAGGAGTTAAGCAAAATATTTCAGGGCTAGCCTCTGCACCCCTATCATGCAAGGCCATTGCTGAACTTCTGTGCCATGGAAGGTAAGAGTCCGATGCAGCACGTCGTATAGGAGCATCGTAGACAGCGCTACTGGGCGCAAGTCTCGCAAATGGCATATCGTCTATCGTAGGGGAGACCATGATCTCTGGTACAGTGCTGGCCAAGGTGGCAGGACCATCTTCCGGAGTATAAGGTGGTGGATCCATCTTAGCCTCAGAAGATGTCAAGTAAGTTTCTTTATCCGAGCTAAGGTGAAACATTCCTGAATTCGAGTGATTGTCCGTTGCGTTACTCGTAGAAGCCGTCCCTCGAGGCCTTGCTAAAAGCGACACAAGTGACATATATGCCTTGACAGTACCAGCATACCTTACCTCTTCCCTGGTGCTGCAGCCGGTCACCTTAGCTATCTCTTCTTTGCGGTCTTCGTCAATGGTCGCAATGCAATTATAACCCTCACGGCCGCGACCGATCATGAATAACGGTTTTCGGCCGAAGCCTTTCTGACATAGGGCAATCAGAAGCTTGATATATGAAGATGCGTCTTCCTTGTCCGAATCTTTGTCAGGGTCTTTGGCGTCTATCATAACGCCATAACGTCTTGATACGTGCTTTGCTGTGTGTTCTGGGCTCTTAGAAAGCTTCGAGCTATCCGCGGTGTGTCGCGAGACCTGTATAGGCATAGGTGGGCTCGAGGAAGGCTGAAGATCTTGCAGACGTGAACTCCATGCTGTGCAAACATGGAGACAATGATGGACGGTTACGCGGCGACTCTAGAGCTGGCGTAAACTCTTCGGATGGAGGTTTGCTCTCTTCATCCGGCAACGTTGGTGTCGTAGGGTCAGATGTGGCCGGCTTGAGCGGTGCGACTCCGATTGGTGACGGCAGAACTTTTGTGTCCTTGCTGTAGCTTGTCATGATCGGAGTTTGGTGACCTTGAATTTGCGGTCCAAGTTCTAATAAGAGCTGAGATGATTCGCGCGGATCTGACAAACTCGACTGTGTTGGTGAGCGGTGCTTTTGAGCTTTGCCCTTTTCAGCGTCTCATCTGGTCGCGTTCGGTGTTGGCTTTGAGTATGGGGCGTCGATTGGAGGGCTCTCTAACGGCTCATCCGTGGTAAGTCCAAGCCCAAGCACCGTATATTGGTCTCTCATATTTGCCTGGCGGCTACCCAACAAGGCGGTATACGCTTCCTCATCCTCAAGGTTCCTTTGCTCGCTACAAATCAGTATGAGGAGAGTCAAGCTCTTCTCGTAACCATCAAAACCTTGCTCTCGCAGTTTATTGCAGCCCCGCAGTGACTGTCGACCGTGCAGGTGGGCCTTGGCATAATCTTTCGTCTTCATCAACACTTCGGACAGCTTGTAAGTGTCCCACAAGAAATGCTAGCTTTTCTTTCCCGTTTGGTGTTCCGTGATCGCTAGCTTCTCCTTCATAGTTGATTTCGCCTGGCTCTATGAGCCTTGGAGACAATAAGTCTCTGTGAGTAGTTCCAGTAGCTCAGCTTTAGATACGACAGTGACTGACGTGGTTTGAGAGGAGGCTAGCAAGTTGTAGCTCGAAGTGGTGAGAAATTTGGCCAGACAGTTTCGAAGGTGTCGCTCCGCCCAACAACATCCCAACTCACGACAGTGTACTTTGAAAGGGTCGACAGGCTGCCATTCCCGAAGTTGAGAGATAGCTTGATTAGGCTGCAGAGCGTAGTGGACTTGCAGGACTTTTTGAATGACATCTTCGTGGGAAGTGGGGGTGGCTGTTCTTTTGAAGGGGAACGATTTGACACTTTTAAGTGGAACGGAGTGGTAGGAAGCTGAGAGGAGCATGAGACAGGCGCTCGACCGTTGTAGTGCTAGTCGCCTGAGTATAGTGACGACGAGTAAACACAAGAGAAGACTCATGAACCGTGGTTCAACTCCCAATCCAGCCTGACAGCGGCAGACGCAATCAATACACTTGGAGTCTCAGATCCTTCTGAGCAGTTTTCTGGAATGTTATGAAACACCTTCAGGTGCTTAACCGAAGAATTGCTTCAAGTAGATGAACGCCTCTTACCACTCAGACAGAGACACTGTTTGATAAGCCTGAGGAGTGTCCGTGCCTGATTTCACGTACCGTGCCTGCATTTCAGATGCTTCAGCTGTGCCTACAGCCGGCTGGTGCCCGGTTGGTGAGGCAGCTAACCACCGGGTGAATTTGATTTTGGTGATAGTTGAAGGAGTAAGTCGCGTTGCGGGACGGGACCAGAGGTGTTGAGACGGCTTGATCGGGTGCCGGCTTAGGAGAATGACGTTTCCAAGGGGACTGTTGAAGACTGAAGGAACGAGATGTGGAAGGCCGAATGTCGTGCATTGGTGTTCTCGTGATTGAGACAAGGTCTGTCCAGTTCGTCGGGACGGTGAGTTGCGCTGCATTCGTTTTGGGTCTTCAGCGATGCATTCCAGTAGTTCAACTTACCATCGTCTCTTCTTGATAGTGTTTATGGTCGTTACTATATCGCACCTCTAGTATGCCGACCTCCGTCACCGTTGCCGCTCTCACAATGTTGCTTGCGCCCCGTTTCACCCACTTCGAAACCGATAGTGCGACAGAAACCCGAAACGGGCAGTGCATGAACGATAGAACTTTCCCAATATTACCCTGCACACCTCAAACTGATGCATTTGTGCCACGATACTCCTCGTCGACACATATACAAGTACGTGTTCCTGTGGTGTGTGCGGTCTTGCCGTTGCGATACTCACCGACTTCACAATCCCGACACACGGACCGACACGTACACTGTTCTTTTGAACCCGACGATCGTTACAAGTTGAGAGCAAGGCAAGATGAGAATTACGATCTCGATGGCGATGCTGGTGGGTTCTGTGGCTGTTGCACTGGCAAGCCCTATTGCAAGCCCAGGGCCGCCGAAGCCGAAAGATGATAATGAAGACGTGGGGATGAATGTTGCCAAAGTTGGGAGATGTCCGGTACGCACAACAGTCTTCTCATATAAAACTGCAGTGACTGACAATCTCATAGACTGACTGCTGGAACGAGGCCGCTGCAAAGGCGGGCTGTGATCCCAATACGAGCGACGATTGCTTATGCGGTCCATTCTTCAATGCCGTGACTTACTGCACAGCGCAGACATGTAATGCGGGTGACAATCTGGGTATGTTTCCGTATCCCCCCCCCCCCCGGCAAGCTGAGGATATGCTGACGTGTGGTTGTTTAGCTGCGTTGAATTTCCTGTCGCCTGCATGCTAGCAGACCCGCCATATCTCCGACTTCGAAGCCGCGAAGTCGGAGGGATCCATCGGAGAGGCGCATGAGGACGTTCGATGGAAGTATAGATACCCAGAGCACATTAATGAATCGCCTTATCATACACGAATGTATTTGCGTTCTACTGTTATTGAGCCGGCACCCTACTGGAAAGCTTCGCTTGCGCACATTGTTAGTGGTGTTGAGTATCGGAGGTGCTTAGGTACATCGGCCGCGGCTGGTCAGATGTGGCCAGATGCCGTAGCTCAGAGACCGGATACGAAGGTGAGGCTTGCCGGTGGACTCGGTGTTCGTCGGGAGAACAGCTCGGGAAGATCTTGACTGCACTAGTACAGCTGTGGCAGTGATCTGTGAACCTGGGGTCTCCGCAAACCCAGAGTAGCAGCCGCAGATCGTTATGCAGCACAAAATAAGCTTCAAAGACCGACAGTAGTTGTGAGACGTGATAGAGTTGTCGGATGAAGCAGTTGCCGGTCTTGTATTGACTGCGGTCGTTGGTTGTGCAAGTTGAGCATTGATGACAAGGTCAGCACCTCCTGCACGACGGCCTTCGAATTGAGCTCTTAAGCGCCTGGATCTCCCTTTGTGACGGCTGTGATCTCTGTGTGCGCGCCAGTGCGGTGGGCCTCATCTCCAAACACGCAAGTGACGCGAGGCAAGTGCAGCGATCACCACTGTGCCAATAAAGAGATGTCGACTTTGGTTGATGATAGGTGTCACGATCAGCCTTGCTCAAACTGTTGAAGAGGCTAGTACGCTGTTCATTGCGCGTACTGCATCCGCGGATCATCGTCACACTGGGGGCGTGGGGTAATACTGGAGCAAAGGGAGCACAACTTCCAGTAGCCAAGACATCGCGATGCGATCAGCACGAAGGTGGGATTACTGATGGCTCGTGTAAGCTGGAGCTGATGTTGGTACCGGGCAGATGGTGCGAAATGGCCGGACGGAGTGTGCATGGTGTTGATTCATCTGAAGACATAAAGTAGCCGGCTTGGATTTGAGTCTGTCGCTGACTTGCTGCTGACTTGTTGATGCTGAATCGTTATTGTCTGATGCGTCATGGACGTTTTGGACTCCTCTCACCGAGGATTTAAGTTCTGGCGTACAATGTCGTACCTGTTTCATCACAGGTCGCCCTTGAGTGGCTTGGCGATTTCTCTAGCATCTCGAACCTCGTGGCGTGACATACAAGCTCACGGAATGACATCAAGTACGTTGTTGGGGGCAGGGAAACGTTGAGGGAGTCATTCGCGCTGTCTCAAGGACTGATGTCATGCCGTTGTCGCCGAACATCGATAGCTGCTTCTTTCGCCTCATCGGACCTTTGAACACGTTTGACGGCTATGATGCGGGGCCCCAGAGAGGCTTGACCGATGACACCGGCATTGATTGAGGCTGAAAGATCTGTTCGAGCGCATAACGCGTTACTTTCGGGTGCACGGCATGCGTCGGCACGATGCATCGCAAAGCGATCTGTGAGTACCGCGGTGATTACTGCGGAGTCGCAATGACGATGCACTCTGGTCGTGTCAGGAGATGTGTTGGGCGAAGAGCTTGCAGAACTTTCTCTGCAGCGGGGTTTCGTTGAATCAACGGATCGTGACTACCGGAAGCTGCGCAAAATGCGCTCCAGTGAGAGCACATGTGTCGCGTTTGGAAAATAGGCCTGTGGTCCCAGCTGGAGGATGAAACTGTGTGCAGTCTTCGCGACAGCTAGCTCGATGCGAGCGAGTGGCCTCGAGCACGATAAGGAGGGGTCGTGATAGAGGCGCAGTGTTTGGCTTTGGTACCTGCAGCTCGGCCTGCAAGAGGACAGCAGCGTGGCGCCACCAACGTAGCAGGCGTCTCCACCTTAGCACCGCCGCGCTGCCCGAGATTCTCCGAACACGTGCAAAGGGCAGAAGATGTCGTTTGCGGGCGAGTGAATTTTTTTGCTATGACAGTGTCAGCGTGTCAGCGACAGCTGCCCCGAACAATCTCCAAACTTCTGCCATGCTAGCCACAAAGCGGGGCGGGCTATCGACGGGCTAGGAGCGCTGTCAAGAATTTCTAGAAGAGATGATAATAATAGCGGACCCTCGCTCACAATCTATCCCAATGCACCGAGAATCCTACCACACAGTGTTGACATGCACTCGAGCGTGAAACAGAAAGTCTGTAGGTTTGATGCTGGACACTCATCGTCGTCATACGTCTTGGGCCAGAGCTCAGGGGACACCTGGCAGTGCCCTGGAGATCACTCTGTGAAGGCCAAGCTGACAGGGGTCGCCCCACCAAGATATCGAGAATGGAATGAGCGAATGGGGCTCCGCAAGGGCCGATATGAAGAGAGATAGAGAGAGTACGGACATCGCCCGTTGGTTGCTGAGGGCTGCGGCGATGCAGGCTGCGGCCTGCAATTTGCGTGCTGTGTGAAGATTGGACGATTGTCCGCAATGGTGCTGTGCTGCGCTCTTTCACCGACTTGTGCTTCGTTCGAGTGCAACGCGAATACTGCGGGCCGAGGTGGGTAGGTGCATTGGCTGGGTAGAATGAGTTCCTGGCGAGCAGTTGTGATATGATGATGGTCTCCTGATATTGCCTTTGCTGGCAATGAAGTGCGTGTTGCTGCTCCAAAGAATGCATTCGTTGGTGCCTTTGCTTTTTCGATGCTCACAATACCCCAGATCATCCCCCACGAAACATGGAGTCCTCCACCAGGCTCAGCGGCAGTGCAACACATCCAGAGGCACCTGGATACCATCAGCTCTGTGTGGAGAGCCCATAATTGGTCATCTGGCACAACCAATAATTGAGAGGTGTGATGTCCTGTCAAACCGCGGAGTGAGATCGCCAGCATCACCCACGACCCAGTGGATTTGGACGGTCCACTTGGAGGAGGTCTCTGGCACCGTGGTCGGAGTGAGGAGTCTCGCCTTCTATCGTGGATGGGTACGTGGTCCTGGGGCTGAGGTCCCTCTCTTGAGCTTGCTTGTTGGTTAGTTTCTCCATTCAGCAGTCATGATTAGCCTTCCTGTGGTACAGTGGCAGTTGCTCTGGTCTCACGCCCTGCCTGATCGATATAATGCACAACAAAAGGCCAGGCGCAAGGGCGACGAATACCGCAAGAAGTGCATGAAGCAACCAGGCACCGTGATCGTGATGTCCCAGAATAGCGTCAACTCCAGGCAGGTGTGACGTCTCGATGAATGGCTGCTCTTATCTCTCCAGTCCAGTGCAGCGGGGCTCCTCATATTCTCCAGACACTGCCTCCCCCATTCTTCTCCGATTCTTTCTTTAGTCCTGTCATCCGGCGTGATCACATCACCTCTGCATTGCACAGTTACACGCACAACTGCCGCCCGCTCACGTACGCTGCTTCGCTGGCTCTCACAGGACGGGCCCCCGCTGTCTTATTGCTGCTTCACGTTCTGCCCGTCTCCACAGACAGCCTCACCAGAGCGACCACTGCAGCGCCGTGACTAATCGTGGTGCGCTCGCCGACCTTCACCGCTGGGCCAGCAGCAAGAATTTTTGCTGCAAATTTGCAGGCCTTTGTCGGGCTCACCAACAATCCAGGAACTCCACCGCCAGCATCGTGAGTGCGGAGACCGAGGCAGACATCGTCCGGTGCTACAAGGTACAGTCATTCCATCTGGGCCATCCAGGTACAGCGATCACCAATTCCCGCCTCGCTTCACCGGCGCCGACCCTGCACAGGCTTCACTAGACAGAAAAGCGCAAAGGCAGCCAGACGCACGCCATCGCTCCGACACGCCATCGCCGACACACACCAGCTCCAGCAGGTCCCTGCTCCAGACTACTGCGCTCCGCACAGCGACTGGGGGCGTCGCTAGCTGATACGTTTTTGACTCGGCGCACCTTTCAGGTAGCCAAGCCGAGTGGAGCAGTCCGCCCCGTGTCTTTCTTTCGATTCCGGCAGATCCTCGTCAGCACAGGCCTGTACCAGCGCTGCTCAGCAGCCACCGACCCCCACACGCACAATCCCGCCAGCCTTTTGTTCTTATACCCTCCGACGCCCCAGCCATACCCCCCTTCCCCAACTTTCACACGCCGCCTCTGGTGCTAATCACATGCAACCCTTCAATCTGTCCAGCGTACTAAACCCGGACACCTCCTCGCAGCAGACATCAAGTACACCTGCATCGACACAGCAACCCTCATCGTCAATGGCTACTGCTACCGTGAGCCTCATGGCTCCCCTCCTGCAGCAGCAACAGGCTCAGGAAGAGCCTCGCCAGGACCTTCCCCGTCCTTACAAGTGCCCTCTCTGTGACAAGGCCTTCCACCGTCTGGAGCACCAGACCCGTCATATCCGCACTCACACCGGAGAGAAGCCCCATGCTTGCACATTCCCTGGTTGCACAAAACGATTCTCCCGCTCAGACGAACTCACCAGGTAAGCATGACGGCACTTTTGCACTATGTCTTCTCTCTTGCTAACCCTCCTCACAGGCACTCGAGGATACACAACAATCCCAACTCAAGGAGGGGCAAAGGCCAGCATGCCGCCGCCCATCAGGCTGCTGTCGCCGCCGTTCAGGCTGGCCTTGTCGAGCCTGGCTCTGGCCTTGCGCACATGATGGCTCCTCCTCCACCAAAGACCATTTCTCGCAGCGCGCCTGGCTCTGCAATTGGCTCACCAAACGTCTCGCCGCCTCACTCTTTCTCTAACTATTCTCCTAACGTCGGCAACGACTTGGCTGCCTACCGCCACGGAGGTCTCAGCAGCAACAGCAACAGCCCCAATGGCATGTCAAGAAACATGGACCTGCTTGCAGACGCCGCCTCAAGGCTCGAGAACCGCCACGGCCACCACTCTCATTCCAGTCGTCACCACCTCACCAGCCACGGGTACCACCCGTACAGCAACCACCGCCTTCCTGGCCTGTCTCAGTACGCCTACTCTTCACAACCAATGTCGAGGTCGCATTCCCACGAGGAGGACGACCCTTATGCGCACAGGATGACGAAGAGGTCGCGGCCGGGCTCGCCGATGTCGACTGCACCGCCTTCGCCGACATTCTCTCATGATTCCGCTAGCCCCACCCCCGACCACACTCCTCTTGCGACACCAGCCCACTCACCCCGACTTCGACCGCACGGATTCAACGATCTCCAGTTGCCGCATTTGCGCCACTTGAGCCTCAACCAGAACTACGTTCCTGCGCTTGCGCCTATGGAGCCCCAGACAGATCGCGAGGCGCCGTACGTTCCTAGCGCATCATCTGGTCTCAGGATCGGCGACATTATTTCAAAACCTGAAGGTGCTCAGCGCAAGCTGCCTGTTCCTCAGGTACCCAAGGTCGCTGTGCAGGATCTCCTCAACGGCCCCTCGAATAGTGGCTTCTCTTCTGGCAACTCCTCTGCGACGCCCTCAATAGCTGGCGAGGATCTTGCAAACCGCCCATAAAATTTCCTTACCACTGCATGGATTGGCGTATGGTAGCATTACATGACTTTCGTCATTTGGATTAGCGAGCGTTCTACGGAATCATAGATGGAATCACGAGGGGTACAGCCCGCTGACTATCACGACTTCGGTTCTCGAACTCGGATCACCAACAACATAGACTTTCAGATTTTCTTTTGTCGGATTCAATACCCCGCGAATCCTAGCGATTCCAGTCTTGTATTCTTCTCCCACTCAACTTTGCTTTTGGCATGCAGCCGGGCGCATGGGGAACGCCTGCTTATTGGCAGGTTACTGGTTAAACAGCAACCCGAACGCCTAGCGCGTAATCGAGACTCATACATTCCACTCTTAGTTGCCTATTACGAGATGATTATGGTTTGCCCGTGACGTGATTCAGGTTCCAAGTGATGCAACGAGAATCAGGAGTAGGGAACAAGTATGCAACAAGTATGCGATCCAGGCATCTGGGTGCGTATCCCTCCCACACCAGCAACCAAGGACCACGGTAGCACTGTGATTTTCTCCCTCTTCCCCGCACTACCAGAGAAAAAAAGTCACAACACTCATCACACATCACGACAAATTCTCCGCATTTGACGCATCCGTCCCGTGATTACGCGCCCAATTCCCCACGGGTTGTCTCAGCCCGAATGAAGATGCAGTGAAGGTCATCCACGACGCCCACAATATTTTAGTCGTCCACTGTGCTACCACACCCACACAGTTCCTGTCCTGTCCACATTCCTTGGGCGATAAGCCTACGGCTCCACAATCGTGATCTCCGCACTTCGCGGACTTTCGTCTTGATGTGCTAGCGCGGTTGGCGCAAGAACTTTCTGCTAGGCAAGCGCGCTGGGGGTTACCACTTCCGAACTCGGCAGGTATCCATTCTGAGCACATTTTCCACAATTGTGAGACCCCTGTTATCGCTCCATCGGCTGCCCTTATTATTTCTTTTGTCTCTCACTATTTTGGGCCGTTTGGCGAACTGATTCTGACTCTTACTCGGCATCCATCGGTTTTGGAGACGGCGCCTTGGTCTGTCTCGGGCTTTCTTTGTCCAGATCAGGATCGAACATGTTCTCTGATCCTTCATCTGACGGGTGCCCAGAGATGCCCATAGCTGCACCCCGGACTGGAGCGCAGCAGCGATGGCGCTCCCCACATTCCTATCTCTGAGCGGCACAACGAATCCACGTTGCACCAGAATCTGGATGGCAAATCGGCAGGTACGGCGGGAGGTTTGTCCGCCTTTCATCACCTTGAAGGTTGTCGGCCCGGCAGCTGCGAACGTTGCCCTGCATTCTGTAACTCTTGCCAAACCAAACATCACCAAGACCGACAAACATCCCGTCATCTCTATCACGGCTTGCAACATGCGTGGCTGAGGGTTGAGCTTCACATGCTAGGTACCTAGATGGCGGCGGTACCTTCCTCGAAACTGTCATTCAATGATGGGCCTTCACAGGTCCACACAGAACGCCAATCTCATATGACAAAGCACACCATCCAATAGCCTAGACCCGTGGGCCCTCGTTTTCCTTGCAGACTTTCGAAGACAGGAGGCCAGAGTCAGCGAGAGATAAGCAAAACTCCACCCGTTCAGACTACTTTTCAGCCACCTCATAGCTAGAGATAACCTCTCCACAGTGAATCTCACCAGGTATCAGTAGTGTGAGCCCCTTGCTGACTCGTCCGTCTAGCGAGCTTCTAGACGCATCCGCTTTCACACAGCGTAAACCCTCCTCCGACTGTGGGGTCTCCACACTTATCTGCGACTTTCCACGCTCGGAAATGCGAGCGGATAAGGCTGGCCAAAGCTCGCTGCTCCACTGAGGCGTCACGGTACCGTATCGAGGGACGAAAGATACTCCGGCGAAATTGCACCAGTGAGAGGGGTGGGCCTGCGG
Organism: Macroventuria anomochaeta; assembly: GCF_010093625.1. Lineage (NCBI taxonomy): Eukaryota > Fungi > Ascomycota > Dothideomycetes > Pleosporales > Didymellaceae > Macroventuria > Macroventuria anomochaeta. Next base: position 537,392 of record NW_022985382.1, read on the forward strand.
AGGTGGAGAGACATGGCCCAGGGAGGCTCTGCGCGAAGACTTCCCTATTCGGCTAAGGATCCGCGTCATGAATTTGTCCGTCACATGAGGCTCACGATATGTGGGCAAGCTTACGACGTCGGCATTTTACCGATCGCTTGCGCTTGACCAGGGCCGTTGTTCCTTTGCGACGTTGTTGCAAAGGGATTTGCTTTCCGACGATGCTACAGTGCAATCTGCTCCAAGTCATGAGCCGTCACTTCATCCGCAATACTCAAATCACTTTCCGTTCGTCCTCCGCTTCGGCGGACCGTCTGAAAACGTCTAGCGACACCATGCGGCTTTCTTCGACCAACTTCCTCAAAGCACTTTGAGATGTCAAACCCGCCTTTGCAGCATGGCGGGATCTGGTACAACGGCTGTCATAAATCCAACGTCGCGTACCAGGCGGCTGGTATCCTCAGCTGACACTTCAATATCCAGGTTGCTCATCATCAATCTATTTTGCAGATCTACTATGGACAGCCGCAAACGGTGTTTCCCCTGCATGATGGCAAAAAGCTTGCCTTTCGTAGCACTGACCGCGGATGCACCACTAGAGTCGATGTGCTGGACAATCATCGCGTCCACATCCTCGTCTCACAGCTGTCAACTTCTTTGTGAGCCTACTGCAACGGGTCACACATCCGATGCTACTTGCTAGCGGCCGTTACGCCGGGAGTCAGTTCTTTCGCGGTCAATGGGCTTGCCGAACTCTCAACATGACGACTCCATGAGCACATGCCTTCACATGCGGCGCAGAAGAGGATTTCCGGATGCCAACGAAGCAGGCTCGTTATCTCAAGCAGATGTTGCAATTACGTGAACCTTCTGTGAACAACGTGAGCACTACACCACCAGAGTTTCACATGGCTTTTCGCACAGTATCGATAGCCTATTACCACTATGGTGGTCATCACGCTAGGGCTGAAGGACGTCAAGTCGAGCGAATCTGATATCCACGATACACATTGCATGTCAGCTGCATGCACATCAAAAGTCAGCACTCAAAACCGCAAAGTAACATCATACATTTTCGTTGAGACGTACCTGCATCACCTTAAACCCCTTCACATGCCAGCATGTGAATCCCTCCAGCACCCCCCCCCCCCCCCACGCCAATTCCCAAACTGTCACCTATCCTCCCTTGGCTACCCCAGCCCTGGCACTGCTTTTCTATCCAGCTAACCCGTTTAGCCAGACACCCGCGGTACAACAGACCGGCAAAAATATTCAGTCACAGCGCCCTCCGCACAGCCTCAGACCCTGATTCACGAAAACCCGCCGGAACTGACATGTACCTTCGGGATCTGGATACTTCGCCCAAGGTCACTTTGCGCCGGGCTTACACGGAAGAATACCCGGTGAGCGGTATTCAATCCCGGCATGGACGTCTATTGACAGTGTTTTAGCTCGGTGCAAAGCAGACGCCGCAGCACGTCTCTTGAGTCGTTTGGGAATATTCCTATGTGCAGATGTCTAGTCGGAGCAGTTACCTCGGTGTTTCCGCATGAATGAAGTTCCGGTGGCGCAGGGAGTCTGTCATGATGTGGGGATTCGGGAGAATTCAGGGTTCGTGGTCCCGGTGGGAGACAAGACAACACATGGGAGGGATGAGTATCCATGCACGTGCTTGGTAGAAGAGATGTGTGGGAAGGATTGCTTTTTGGGGGCTGTTTCGAGGGCTGAAAGGGGACGTCGAGAATGCGGCGGTGGGTCGGGGTGTGTCCGATGGGTTCCTTTGCGGTGCAAAGGTACGTTTAGTGTTTTGATAGGTGCAAATTAACATCGCAGCAATCACCGAAGTCACGACATCGTGGACTCGTGGCTGGTGGGTTCCTGTCGACAACATCGGAATGCCTGGATTGGCAAGCGTACCTGCGTCGCTTAGCAGAGCATCATGGCCTCGCCAACTCGAAGCACCAGCACCAGCACCAGCACCAACGCTCACAAACGACAACCCCTATCAGCGTATGCGCGCATACCAAGTCCTTCTCTCCATCCCCGTTCCCTATGTGACATCATCTCTCCTTTCATCCTGTCTTCGTAACATCACGCAGTATCACGCCAGTTTCAACCGCCCTATCTCAACTCTAATCACTTCCATTTCCATCTAGCAGCTAACGACGATCACTTTCTGCGGACCAGTCTAGATGTCGATGCACCCATGCAAACACCCCCAAGGCGACGATCAAGAAAGTCGACTGAGTCGTGATCTTTGCCCCGCGGGTTTTCGACTTGACTTGACCTGTTTAGATGGCGGCTAACACGGCCCCTTCTGTGGAGTCCAAAGTCGCGGTGACGTGACTTGTGTGGGGTACTCTGGAGTGCATCACGATTTGAGCCAGGATGCCCGATTGCTGGACGACCACCAACATCGAGCAGTAGACTTCAACCCTATGTTGCAGGTAGACCGCGAGAATGAGGTAGATGGCGTGATGTCGTCTCGTATCTCGAGAAGTGCTACATCGTCACCATGAAAGTCGTAATCTTGGCCGTGGTTGAGGGAATCAGTACTTTGCCGAGACTTGCTATCAATTTCAAATTGACGATGTCAAACATGAACCTTGAAGCAAGCTAAAGACCACGTCGCAAAGATTCCACGAACGGCAAGTCTTGACGACTAAGGCTGATTGCACCAGATTCGCAGACTGTCTATGTACCCCCACTGCCAACTTGGACCCATCATCTACATGGTGTATCCAAGAGAGCTACAAGGCTTCATCCGCGTTCCAATGTCATACAAGTTCGAATCAATCTTTCACGGTGACATGCTAATACCTCCTTCACTGAAGATCTAATCGCTTTTCCATAGATGTTCGTACATAGCCAAGCAAGTCGAAATGCGTCTACACAAGCGTGACATGCGGAGTGCAACTCTCGACCTTCAACTCTCACGACCCTATCGGAAATTAGACCTCAGTTGCACTGACGTGTCTAACATCATCCTGCCATCACGATCAAAGATGGTTACCTGCAAAATTACCCCCACAAAAGATAATTTGAACAAGTAGTGCTTGTCCAAGCCTGGGCAATGATTTCCCGAGCTACGTCAACAACGTCTGAAGTGCAGCGGGAAACCGTATCATTCGACTATCACACCAGCACTCATATGCTATTGATGAATAACTAGTACTTCACTAGGTGAGGTGACGGACATTTGTCTGCTCTTCTTTCGGCTGCGTTGGAGGGATGGACCGAAATGTCATAGGAATGTATCTCATCGAAAACACTATAACGTCATAACATTCATATTGAGCGTCTGAACCAATACATGAACATCAGTTGCAGTCGTTTCTCAACGTAACAAACGGCACCAGTGATAAAGGTGCCCACTATCCGGTAGAACATTTGTGATTACTATTTCACTCGGCGTTATTACGCACACGGTAAGGACCCAAAGGGTTGTACGTTGTTCAACATTCAGAATAGAGCGCATTGCATGAGAGTTGTTACTGCAATATCAAATGTGGAAGGTATGGTCGTACCGGTTGCTCCTGGTCACAGTGATAATATCATTGGCTGCACATTCTTGTTGAGATGCACATCCTCATTCGACTTCAGTTGTGCGGTGACATCCTATTGTACGCCAGAATGAAGCGGTGTGTGTCACTGCATTTTTTCACAAGGAAAGTGCATGTAGTCGCGGACAAGCCTGTATGTGAAGCCCCCATCTCAATTTAGATGTCTGGTAAGGAGGTACGTATGTGTATGGCTGGAGATGTGGAGATAGGCGCCTCCCGGTGCGCAAGGCGTCGCATCTGCCCTATCGAGACGTGTAGACGGCTCCTTGCAAGCGTTTAGGCGGGCGACGGTTGAATAGCAGCTTGTGATTCCTCCGTTCAGCGCATCCAGATCAAGTGACCATCCTCCATCTTTCTCTTTAGAGCGCGGAGCGGAAAACTGCACCTGACCTCGCTCCTCCACCCCCACGAAGCTACCCCGCTTCCCCCTATAACACCGCAGATATGATCAGCCACGCGCATGCATTTCATGCATTTATCCAAAGACAGCGCGGGTGTTGTTGATAGTTGGACCCGGTGGTCTGGGTTGCGGAGCGTGCTCCCAAACCTTGCTCGTGGCTGACAGGCGTCCAGGCCTCTGGGCTTGCACGTGTGCGTCTGCTCCATGTTCGAAGGAAGATGCACCCCATCTCCAAGCCGGTCCGGCATGCGTGTGGCGCACGGCAACCCACTGATCAGGGGCGGCGAGACGTAGCATGAGGAAGGAGCATACTGAGAGGATCTGTTGGTGTCGGCTTTATTTGCGAAAATGGCGTGATCAGGGTTATATTGGTGGACAGTCGTACGAAGCTGCTAGGCTTTGCTGATGTGAGGATGTGCGCGCCAACTGGCGGTGAAGATACCTGGTGTTACTGGCGGAGCCGATTTGGGGATGATCAATCTGGGGTCTGGGGTTGTCATCCCACACGGGGAGGTGAGCCCGTGCCGTGGGCTGCCGGCAACGTGTGATCGGTGTAGATGCACGATCTCAGGCTGATGAGGTCTCTGTCAGCTGCTGAACTTAAGGGCATACCTCGAAGCGCGTGGACAGATGTTTATCCGGCACTTCACAGGTCATGCTCGAGAGCAATATGTATGGTGGCACAGCGACCACTTCGTAGGATTGCAGTCGTTTAGGCAAAAGACATGCTGAATAACTGTCCAATCCTTCATACCGTAGAAGTTCGCATTACTTTCGTACTACGTCCTTTTGCAGCAGAGTCTTGTCGAGCGTCCATGCCGCTAGTTATGGGCGCGTCATCGATCAGCAGTCCCTCGGTGGCGACGCCATCGTCTTCGATCCAACCGTACACTTCGTCCGAATTTGGCTCTTCGGCTACGTTCTCGTCGACCTCGTCGAATGTCCTCTTGGGCGGTCTGGCTTGGATTGGGAGTACCATGGTTGTTGCTGTGTCATCGGCAGTGATATCGATATCGCAAAATCCATGCTAATTCGCGTCAGTAAGACATGGCAAGTACTGTAGTCGCCGTGCATCGATGCACGCGACGAATACTTGGATCTCTATAGACTCACACTCTCGATAGCAAAGGGCACCACGTTACCCACCCCACCCTCGTCGGCTAGGGCCACACCATTGACCTTGACCAAGCCAGCAAACCTGACTTTCTGCAATCTCTCTGCCCCGACCTTATCTTGCACCTTCCCCTGCTGTGGCACCCAATCTCTGAACAAGAGCAGGCGTGCAGAGATGCCGTTCTCCCACTCGATACCAGTTATAGCAGAGACCAAAAGCGCTCGTGAGGCTCCTCGTATGCGCGTGATGGTTTGGCATGTGATAACCAAGGCAACGTCGTGGAGCGCCGCAAATTTCGTAAATGTCGCAATCAAGTCGTTGATGACTGCATATCTGCGCCCAGCTGCCCACTTGGACTGGTCGGTCTTGTTCTTCACACGGTCGTCGGTATTGCGCGGGTATGCATTGTCGATAAGGGTGGATAGTGAGTCAACGACAACAAGGCTCGCATTCGATTGGGGGAAGGAAGCAGGCGGATGCATGAACAACGCTAGTATATGCGCGAGTGTCGGCGCGGCGAGGTGATGGAAGCAGTTATGTAGCTCATCTGGGCTGAACTCAGATGGTGTGCCGCTGGGCGCAGCGAGCATATCATGAAGGCGTTGAGGAATCAGAGGCGCACATGCACCATCTAGACGCCATTAGCCGTGAACGTGAAGACGACACAAAACCTCCCATACCAATCCAGTAGACATGCTGCCCCTCGCGCAGGGCATTGGCAGCAGCTTGTAGAAGCAGCGAAGTCTTTCCTACACCAGACGGCCCATGCACTTCTGTCACCTTCCCTCGCGCATATCCTCCAGCAACATCGTGGCCTGGCAGGCTTGGCGGGGAAAGGAGCTTGTCAAGCTGCGTCAGGCCAGTCGGTACGGCGCGGGCGCCACGCGCATTGAGGCTCTGGAGAGCTTGCGAGGCCGAGACAGTGGGCAGTCTGTCTATGCTGAGGTCAGTCGCAGTAGGATGGTAGGATGGAGCCTATGCATACGCGAAGACTGAGGTCGTGCAGGCGCATCTTTGTCTGCCATCGTGCTAGACTGAGAATACTGCGAGCTAGTCCCGTGACTCGAAACCGTACAACATGATGCAACGCGTCCAATTGCTATATAATTGCTATATGGGCGTCGCGTCCAGTCCAGATGCAGAGCGTCATGTTGCGGCTCACGTCGATGCGTCCAGAGCGCGCTGTCACGCGAGCAAGCGACCAACGGCGGCGCAATGACTCACCCAAATCCTTGTCTCCTTCCCCTTTCAGTGCGCCAAGTCAACACCAGCACCGCCTCGAATCCATATCGCTGAAGCCACATGGTCAAAATACACTAGGGGCGAGATATAAGTGCAACGGCTTTGGCAACCGCATCGAAAACGCGTGACTCGACATGCGTTGACAGTTGAGCTTGCACACCAAAAACCACAAATCCCGGGCCCCTCCAGCTCGATAACAGAAGGAACACAATGAAGTTTGACTCAACCCCTCTTGAGCCGTCCGGGGAGCAGCAGACTTTCACCTCGATGTTTCTCAGGTTCGCGATTAAAAAGCTTGGTATCGATCCAACGCCGCGTACAGCTGTCTACACGATCCTGGTCACTTTATCACCATTCATCTTTATTGCTCTATTCGCCCTCACACAACGCGACAGGCCTTCGCCTCCACCAGCAGGGTGCCGGAAACTTGGTGTTAAAGGCCGCGGCAACTTTGAGGACCAGTACTCGAAGAAGTACGCCAAAGGCGGGGATGCAACCAAGGAGAAGCCATGGACCGTCAAAGCGTTGTTTATCTACCCATTGAAGTCAGCTGGACCTATCGAATTGGACAAGAGCGAAGTTCTTCGTACTGGCCTCAAGTACGACCGCCAGTTCACCCTCGGACAGTATGTGACGAGTATGCCAAGTCTCGATGGAAAGGTCACAAGCGAATGGCACTTTTGCACGCAACGCAAGTTCCCACGCCTAGCCAAAGTCGAGACCGAAATCTGGGTTCCGGATCCATCTGCACCTGGCTATGACAAGGACGGCGAGTGGGTCAAGAGCGAGGGATGTCTGCTGATTCGCTTCCCGTTCTCACAAGATACAGATTTTTCGATCGAAGGCCTTAAGAGCTGGGGCAAGATCCTTGCCGCTCAGATGGCGGGCAAGTCAGAGCCAATGCTGGAGATCAGAGTCCCGTTCAACCCATCTAAAGAGCGCATTAAGAGTAAGGGCTACAAGAGCGAAACACTGCGCATCTGGAAGGACTCGCCAGTAGTCCTGAACATGGGTTGTGAAGTTGACCCAGAACTGCTTGCAAAGCTGAAGTACACAATTGGCACTACCAACCCCATCACCCTGTTCAGGATCGACACCAGTAAGTACCGCGAGGTGTACAAATGCGCGCCCAAGAAGGAAGACGTGGGCTTTCAAACAGCCATTGGCATGCAGGACTCGGTAAGTCTTGTCTCCAACTCCAGGACGAATATACCTCTAACCCTTCCAACAGTACCCAGTGCATATTCTCAACCTCGCCTCAGTCCACGACGTTGCCGACAAGCTCCCCAAAGGCGACACTCCACACAACATGTTTAAGTTCCCCATCATCAACGCCCTCCGCTATAGAGCCAACATCTACTTCACCGGTCCTCCAGCTTTCTACGAGGATACCTGGACGAAGGCAAAGATCGGGTCGACGCCCTACCACATCTCTTGCCGCACAACACGCTGCAAGCTGCCCAATGTTGACCCTGAAACCGGTGTTGCCGATCCCAACGAGCCGCTGACTACAATGCGCAAGTACAGAGTGATCGATGAGGGCAGTAAGAATGCTGTTTTGGGTATGCAGGTCATACCGTTGGAGGCAGGAGAGGTAAAGGTTGGAGACACAATCGAAGTCCTGGAGACAGGAAGCCATTTCTTCCTCGCAGGGGATGGCGAGAAGGTCATGGGCTGATAAGCCACACCTTGACGACGATCGACCAGCTAGGCAGATTCACCAATCAACTGTTGCAAATTGTATCTTCCGCTCGCTCACCAAGGTTCAGGGACCAAGGTCCTTCCCCACAAACCTCACTCCAGATCGCGCTAAATCCAACGTCCTGGATGTTTGAAATAGTGGATCTGAGTTGAAAGAAAGAGGATGCCTGCCAAAGAGTAAAGAACTAGCGACAGACACCACTCTCCTTACATCCCATAAGTAGTATGCATATAGGTTTTGTAAAACATGCATACAGCTCAGGATCTCATTTGGAGTTAGTTCCCTGGAGGTGGGGCGACATGTCGAACAGTTTTTGTAGTTTCGAGGAGGCACTCTTAGACGGCCATGAGCATACTGCTGTGTGTCTTTCGAATCGTGGAGGCAGACAGGCATGATGCGCGGCCATATTGGTTTTGTTAAGGCAGAACGACTCGATAATAGATTGGCGATGGCGGAAGGTGGACAAGTTGCTTCTACAGGCGACCAACAACGGGTAGTCAGACCAACTGCGTAAGATGTTCAGAACACCGGTGTCTGATTAAAGAAGGCAGCCTGGTGGCATCGAGGCTAGATTAGAGAGCTGTCATGCTATTCAATGGTAACCCTGAGAAGTACGCAGCTGTGCTTATCCAGAAGAGAGATGCATCTTTATACTTGAGCATCGGTTGCAGAATCTAAATCCTTATTTTAAGTAGCTTACTATTATCTTCAATGACCAGACCAAACTGTTCTACTATACAACCGAGACAATGGCGACATAGACTAGGATGATATCCTTTTTTGACACGCTCAGATTTTCACTTGTTGCGATGAGATCTGTCTTCATCGTCCCTTCGAAATAACATTCTCCAATGAACTCATAACGTGCTGCGATCCCCGTCTCCGGCGGAACACGTCCACCGTAGAAGACTGCAATTATGTCGTCGACTTTTGTCCCTGCGGGTCACAAGCCTCTTGTACCATTATGTGTGTGAAAGACAAAATCTCCGATGCAGGGGAGTGTGACAGTACCGTCTCCTGGACCATCTGGGTAGTGCACGCGTCAGTGCTTGATCGGCTGGTCCGAGTCTTTATCAGATCGCATGACCCCAGCGGAGATTGGCGAATTGTACACCTTGCGGCCGCAGGCGATGTCGAGTATGATGTATGCCGTGGAAAGTTCGGGAGAGATGCCAGCGATCGAAGCTGGCCCGATGCTTGAGGTCTTTCCAAGCTTAAAACCTTGCAGGTTCAGGAATCTTCGTTGAGCACCGTCCAAAACGATCACTGAAACCTGCAACTTAGTGTTCCCTGTGCAGTTGAACAAACGATCTCGATTCATCCCAAGCAATTTGCTGGCCCACTTCCCTCTGCCATTATGCCAGAGCACCCATGTCGGATGATCAGACAGAGGCATGCCGTAAAATTTAGCTTCGGAAGTGATGCAATTGAGGAATTGCCAAGTGCGTCCTTTCGTTGCGTGAATCATCGAGAGAATGGACAACCAATCGGTTCACATAATGCACCAGAGCGTAACCTCAACGAATACGTCGCTTACTGTCTTTTCATAGTTTGGCGTGATCAGCAGCGAGTTGGAGATGACTCTCATCCGTCGGCGATACCCAACAGGCCAAAGATGCGGTCCCTAGGATCTGAAGCCTTCAAGTCAAGGCTATGGATGAACAGGGTGGGAAGACCCAGCCACGAGCGATGCTTGCAAGTCTCTGGTCATGCAACCCCCAGATCAGCGGTAGACGTACGTGTGAAAAACCGGGTTGTTCAAAACCGTCGAACTTGTTCCAAGCATTCGCCGTCTTGATTATGTCCCAATCGATTGTACATTGACTGTACAAGAACAGTCGATCACGGGCCAACCACACTTCTTGCACAATCTAAACTCTCCAGGACCAGGCAAGTGATAAGAGCTATCGGCAAGTCACTGTATTCGACATCAGGGATAGATTCACCCTTGACACCATCTTGCAAACCTTCTCTGCTGGGTGGTTGATACCGGGGAAGGAGTTTGTTGATAGTGTCGATAGAATCTTCCACATCATCGGCGCCACTGCCGAGCCAAACAACGACACGTTCTGCTCTAGAGTATATTTTGCCCATATTTTTGACTTGATGTGCAACCTCGGCCTTGTTTGATTGATTGATGCATAAATTGGTCCACCCATAGGGTACGCTTGGTCGATCCATCTCGGAGGTGGGTTAATGCGGTACACAAGCTAGGCGAAACATGTACTGTATTCGTGCCTCTCTGGTCATCGATATGTTGGACCTTGGCCACATTGTCACTGTTCCATTCGCCCCAACAGTACGAAAGCGCCTCGTACGGATTGGGATTAATGTCGAGCAAGTCACCAATTCTTAGCTTGAAGGAGACTGGTTCATCATCGTGGCCTAGGAGTAGGTCTAGCAGACGAATGCACTCGCTGCTTGGGTCCATCTTGTCGTAACGAGTGGAAAAGGGAGGAGCACTCTTCTGTAAGGTCGAGAATGTTGTGCATCGTATCTCGATCTCGGCGCTGCGAATGAAGCTCACCCACCCATTGAAACGTGCGCGTAGAAAGAGCTGAACGATATCGTGCGGTCTCAATGCCGACAGGAAGTCTCGAGTCAACAATTCGTCCTCCGAGTCAGCGACGGCTTCCACGTCCAGCCACTCTGCCGCACCTGATCAACGTGGGTTACCGTAGAGGAACAGGCGTAGAATATTGTTCCGACCGCCGATTGTCTCTACAATCAATTCCAATCAGGTGTTGCCAGCCTTGTCAGCCTCACCATTTTTACAAAAACCTGCTGCAATCAGTGGCCATTGAGATATGGTGAAGTGAGGCCCCCGACCTTGATCTCACGATGAGATTTTGATTGGATATTGCTGTTGGCCAGCCTACGAAGCAGACTGTAAGCACCGGGGATACGTGCAGCTGTGGTAAGCGAAATATGCGTTGCTCGCCGCGGAGCCAGCCATTTGCTGTGTCATCATCTTCATTATGCACGCAAGTTTGCGTTGTATGAAACGTTTTGAGCGTGAACTGAGGTCGTTCTTATGATGATGTGATTCACATGTGTCAATAGGAGCGTCTTGATATCGCTAGACAACGTCCAAGATGTCGACGGACCAACGCACGAGCCACGCCTGACATTTTTCGAGCGGACGGATTACAGCTTCCCACGACCACGCGCACAACACTTCAGCGCTTAAGTACTCCCTCAAAGAAGCTCTACAGCATCAATCGCACCAATGGCAGCCGTACTATCATCCTGGATCCCACCCGCCGAGGGTCTTCTTCCCAAATGGCTGCTCTTCGTACGTTCAGCCCACTTCAATGTCCAATTGAACCCTCTACTGAGACATCACAACATCTTACTCTTGCTCGCGTACTGACCACACACCCAGGTCTCCCTCGTCTCGACGCTAAACAGCATCCAAGCCTACAGCACCCTAACCTACACCTCGCGCGTCTACAACCCAACCTCCACGGACCCGCCCCTCAAACAACCCGCACATGTAACCTGGCTTAGCAGCCGCACATTCGGTACCTGGACCTTCTTAACCTGTGTGATTCGCTTTTATGCTGCGTATCATATTAACGAGCCGGCGTTTTATCAGCTTGCAATGTGGACGTATGTCGTTGCGTTTGCGCACTTTGGCAGCGAGTGGTGGATCTTTGGGACGACGAGGTGGGGGAAGCCGCTTGCGGGGCCGGTAATTGTGTCAATAGGGAGTCTTGTGTGGATGTTCTCGCAATGGGGTTACTACGTTAAGGCATAGTTTGTGAGGGAGGTGGATGACATATGTTCTGAAGGCTGGGAGGATGGTGTATGTGTTTGTAGATATACATGTATATTGAGCTTATAGCGTACCCATAGCGTCTACTTCAAGGCGTGGAAAGTAAGGTATACTTTGACAAGTCAAGTCGTTCTGCAGTAGCAAATGATTGTGGTGCGTTGCAAGATGAGAGTGTAGGAGCTGGTGCATCGAAGATGTGCTAGGTAGACGTTGTGTGTAGGGTAGTTAGACACGCGCTGTGATAAGGTAATGGATGCGATGCTGCAACGCTGCAAATGTTTGGGGAAATGTATAATGGTGACTTTGATCATTCCGCGACGTCTGCGTTGTGAGAACAACGGGTACATGCCCATCAGCAGCCACCGTTGCACCCTGTCACGTCCATCACATCACCGACACGACTGAACCGTTCTGACTTTTGACCCGCCTCGGGGCGTTTTTGACCTCCGAGGACTTTCATTGATCGTAGCTGGAGAAACATACATGGCCCATTGGACTCCGGTTCCTTAACCCAGATGCGAAGTGACCATATCGAAAACCATCACGCTCAGCCCAACCAGCCTGCTTCCTTTTACTCGTCATTATCCGTTACTCCAACCGATGCATTTAGAACTTGGAGAACTGCTTGGCAGCCTGGCCCTTGCGGGGGAGGACACGGAGGACGTTGAAGCGGACAGTCTTGGAGAGGGGCCTGCACTGGCCGACGACAACCTGGTCACCGGGCTCGACACGGAAAGCGGGTGAAACGTGCGCGGCAAGGTTCTTGTGGCGCTTCTCGTAACGGGAGTACTTGGGGATGAAGTGGAGGTATTCACGACGGATGATCAAGGTGCCTGTATCCTGTCAGTATTCTGTCCATCCATGTAACCACGCCCAATCTTCCCCTTCTTGCGCGATTCGATCGTCGGGAAAACGTACGGTGCATCTTGGTGGACATGACGGTACCGGTGAGGATACGGCCACGGATGGAGACCATGCCGGTGAAAGGGCACTTCTTGTCGATGTAGGTGCCCTCAATGGCGGTCTTGGGGGTACGGAAACCCAGACCGACATCCTTATACCATCTCCTGGTGCGGGTGTTCTTGCGGGGACCGCCGGCCTTGTGGTTCTGGAAGATGTGAGGCTATCGCAGCGCATTAGCATTCGAACTCGGTGTGGTTGTCGCGGGAGGTCTGTCGTACCTGCTTCTGGTAAGCGCGCTCCGACTGGACACTGTAGAATTATTAGCAATTGTTCGCAGCGGTGTTGGTTGCGCATCCGACGTACGTGAGCTCGGTAGCCATGGTTGCTGTCGTTGGTTAGTTGACGGTCGGTCTTCGTGAGGTTCGCTGCACAGTGAGGCACTTCGAATTTCGACAATCGCTTAGCCTTAGCGTGGACTGGAAGGGGCTGCTCCGAGACGTTGTTCCGTGCCGATTTACAACACACCAATGAGCCTCGGCCGCCGCCACGCTAGCGGAACTTGGGGTCAGCAACTTGGAAAGAGCGATCTTGACTTGTTGGCATCGACAGTTCTGACGTTTTCTGCTGTTGTTCACCAATCGCCCATTATGGACGGTCTCTTCGCACCGTTCGGTGTTCGCATCGAAGCCAGCAACTCCCTTGTGCAGGCTGCCTTCTCTGCCTTCCTCCTTGTTGGCATTGTATCTTTTGCAGCACCCATTGTCAGCACCGTCCGTGTCCTCCTGAGCTTGTTTGTCCTTCCTGGCAAGGCTGTATGTGCCCCTCATTAATTATGTATACGTGCCATAAGCTGATGAAGTTTGTCAGCTCACCGAGTTCGGTCCTTGTGGCACATGGGCTCTCATTACCGGTGCTTCTGATGGCATTGGCAAGGAGTTCGCTCTTTCCCTCGCAGCTAAGGGCTACAACCTGATCCTCGTCTCGCGCACCCAGTCCAAGCTCGACTCCCTCTCCGCCGACATCTCTTCCAAGTATGGACCCAAAACCTCCGTCAAGACTCTGGCAATGGACTTTGCACAGAACAAGGACGCCGACTACACCAAGCTGGCAAAGCTCGTTGATGGACTCGACATCTCCATCCTGGTCAACAATGTCGGTCTGAGCCACAACATCCCCGTGCCCTTCAACGAAACACCCAAGCAGGAGATGAACGACATCATCGTCATCAACTGCATGGCCACCCTGAAGGTCACCCAGCTCATCACCCCTGGCATGCAGGAGCGCAAGCGTGGTCTTGTCCTTACCATGGCTTCGTTCGGTGGTTTCTTCCCCACACCTCTTCTGGCAACCTACTCTGGCAGCAAGGCCTTCCTGCAGCAGTGGTCTACTGCTCTTGGCTCTGAGCTCCAGCCGTACGGTGTCCACGTCCAGTGCGTCCAGTCTCACCTCATTACCACCGCCATGTCCAAGATCCGCAAGCCATCTGCGCTGGTGCCCAATCCCAAGCAGTTCGTCAAGGCTGCGCTCAGCAAGATTGGTCGTTCAGGTGGTGCGCAAAATGTTGCCTTCACAAGCACACCCTACTGGAGCCACGGTCTGATGCAGTGGTTCTTGTCGAGGTTCCTCGGCGAGAGGTCGCACGTTGTCGTCAAGGTTAACCGAGGCATGCACGTCGACATCCGCAACCGCGCATTGAGGAAAGCAGAACGCGACGCCAAGAAGCAGTGAATGATGACGTAGATTCATGTTGTCAAGCGATCACACATTTTGCGCATCAAGGACGGTACGCACAGCACACCAGAAGTGACGAATGAGATGGCCATGGTCCAGCAACAAGTAATAATACCACTATCAAGCGCTCAAATCCTGAACGCCTCGCCCCCATCCAAACATGTCTTCTTCCTCTCACTTCGCCTCATCCTTCTTCAGCTCAGTCCAGTTCCACTGCATCCTCAACCCCGGATGGTCCGCGTCATCTTCTTCCACCGACTCAGCATCACTCGAGTCCTCAATCGGCGCCTTCCTTTCCCTCCCTTTCTCCAACCTCATCTTACTGACGTGTATACAGCCTTCCTCCAGCAGCCCGCCGTGTAGATATGATGTGAGTGGGCAGGGTGCGGTTGTGGGCATTCTGAAGCTGGGGTTTTCCATCAGCTCATGTCCTTTCCTCTCAATAGACGGAGCTCACATGAAGCCGGGTCCTTCTATCAGGTTGATCATGAACGTTCCGCCTGCAGCTGTAACGAGCCTTCTTAATGAGATTGCAAGATTGGTCTGCGCTTCGTAGTCTGTGACGCGGACGGTGTAGATGTCGGCTGGTTGTGAGGACATGTGTGGCACGAACATGATCGCAACGTCCTTCTGAGATGTAGATTGCAATTGAACGTAGACAACAGGCTGGAGATATTCGGCAATCCGAATGAGGTGGAGATAGAAACGGTAAAGTGTGCCGCACGATGAACCTAGTTCTTTAGACTTATAATCTCACCATCAATCGAACTCGAACTCTGTCTAGGTCTAGTCGTCTCAAAGGGCAGTACAAACCAGACTCTTGGGAGCGGACCGGGCTGATCATATACATATACATACTTTCCACAAGTTAGAAGCTGGTTACGTTTATCAACAGAGCCCGCCAGCCTTCAAGCCGACACCTCACATCATGCAAGCCTTACCATGCGGACAGTATCGTGGCGCCTATGGGCTTGAGAAAGGTTTGCCCTGTGGGTTCACGCCTGATCGAAATTCAGCTCATCTTACAGCATGCATTCGACAAATCGGAGCTTTTAAGAGTGCATCTTTTGGCCTTAGTCATTCTCACTATCATCCAGAACGGATAGCGCTGGTATCTGAACTGGAGGGGTGTGCAGATAGTCCCGGAGAGGTACCTAAGGGTGATGCAGAGGAGTTTGCTTCGAGTATGGGGGCGGAAAAAGCATCATTCGACCTCGGAGATGTGAGGTTCGGAGGTGGCGACGACTTGACCCCGATCGCTTTGTGCATCCGTCAAAGAACTGTCATCGGGATAATTGTATCGTGGAGTCAGGCCTTTGACCCGGCGGCTGGAAAGTCTCGTGACCAAAGTTATATCGAAGTCATGCTGTGTCGTTGTGACGAAAAGATCTGGAGTGCAGCTGTACCACACATGCAGGGTGTGCAATGGCTTCGCCAGGCTTCGGTTCCGAGGTGCTGGATCGATGTAGTACCTCGCGAGGATGAGGCTTGGAGGGAGGTATTCGTGCGATGGAGGTAGGAATAAACAAACATGGTATTCGTATTCGAGAATCGCATGGTACTACGTAGGAAATCTATGATTGGGTTTGTTAATCTGCAAAGGTCGTGGGCTTCGATGTCACCATTGAGTCGTAGTGATTACAATATGTTTTTCATTGCTAAAACTGTATTCGTCTGTCTTCACCATCTCAAGTAGATACAGAGCCGCTATGCGTGTACTCATCGCAAACCTGGGATCTATGCAAGCCGGCCGCGAGTCTTCATCCAACACCGCAAGTGAAAGTTGTCGAAATTACAAGCGAACGACGCAGCTATCTAAAGAAGCCATGTTGATCGATATCTGTAATTGGCAGCGTTTCGTTTGAGTCGACTGAGTAGAGCGTATCGGTGGAGATTAAGGAAAGGCTCAGGCTTTCCTCGCTTGGGCTCCTGTCGAAATTGTTCTACAATTCGTCTTTTTGGACCTGAGCGACGCGCTCCCAGAGCTCGACGGCGCGTTCGGACTTCAGCTGCAGGGCTGTTAGCAGTAGCCATAAGCCTCAGAATTTGGATGAGCACGTACCTTGAGAAGATGCATTTCCAAGTTCCCCTCTGCATTCGGCGAATTAAATAGCAATCGCCCATCCTTGGGCTTTGCGCCTTCGGAGTCTGCGCCGAAGACCATTGTCTCTGTAACAGCGGCGTTGAGAATCAAGCGGTGTGTGCCGTCTGCGCGCAGGACGAAGCGTGCCTTCTTTGGTTCGTCTTTAGTAACGTTGAGCTTGATGTTACCAACACCGCGTTCTTTCCACCCTCGGTCTTTGCCTTCGCCATCCATTGTGTAGAGCTTTGCACGACCAACCCATGCCGAATCTTCGTGTTCTTCGCCCGTTTCTGTGGCTGGAGAGATGTTAGTGAATAGCAATTGGGTGGTATGCTGCAACTTACGAGCTGCGCCAGACAGCAGTTGGCTTGACCGTCGGTCGTCGTCTGTCTCCTTTTCAGGCCTGTCTTCACTATCGTCCTCTTGGTCAGATCCGTCGTCGTCCTCCTTATCGCCAGGGGCACCGAATGCTCGCTCAGGCTTGGAACTGAGTCCAGTGATGCCTGGTGCGCCAGGTGTTGCGAACGAGCTGGTGCCGAGTGGCTTCGAAGCAAAAGAGCCGCCAAAGGGGCTGCTTGATGCGCCACCAAACCCGCTTCCACTGCCAAAGCCCGATTTGGCACCGCCCAGCGATCCAAATCCACTTCCAGAGGATGCTGCCGTTGTCGAAGATGTCGCTGCAGGGGAAGCAAAAGAGCTTAGCTTAGGGGCGCCGCCAAATGGCGAACCTGACTTAGCAGTAGCACCAAAGCTTCCAAAAGGCGACGCGCTCGAGTTCGCCAAGCTGCCAAATCCAGAGGCTTTGAATTTATCGTCTGAAGTCTGAGGCAGAGCTTCTGTCTTGTCCGAAGGCTTGGGTAGTGCAGGTTTTGCAGACATGGCGGCGAAGGGTGATGCTGCAGATGTGTTTGCGAAACCGCTGCCAGCTGGTATAGACGTCACAGGCTTAGTCTCTTCTTTGTCCCGTGCCCGTTTTGACTCGCGCTCGTCTCCTGCCTTTGTTGTTGCTTGGCCATTCACAGGCGCGTCTTTTGTGCTTTCCTCCACGGCCTCGGAGCCTTCAGCCTCATCGCGCGGGCGCTTGTTCTTCGGACTTGTGCCCGTGCGTGCCTTTGTATCTGTAAGCTTTGTTATGTTCTTGCTTGGAGACGTCATCTCAGCGTCTGTCTCTTCGATCCTCGACACGGAGGTAGTCGTAGGTTTGGCGAGAGCTCCACCTTCAAGGTCCTTCGTAATGTCCCTCGATCGTTTGCGCGAATGCCTCTCAGGCTTGTCTGAAGTCTTCTCCAACCTCTCCTGCTTCTTGTCCGGTTGCTTGTCCCCCTCGTTGTCATCGTCAATGTCTTCTCGACTGCGCTTCCTCCGTAACCGTCCACGCTCGCTGTCTGACCCTGACGCGCTGCGGCTTCCTGATTCCAAGCTGCCATTCGCGTTGTCGGTTGTGGTCTGCCTCAGAACCGAAATCGGATTTGCCGTGGCATCGATGCTTGTCTTCTGGAACTTCTCCCGGACTGGTCTGCCCTCGCTATCACTACTCTTATCGCTGCGTGCTGGTGAGACGGCAGCTTTGGCGACTCCTGGCACCGTCTCTTGTTGCTCCGACGAGCTCATTGTAACTGTACTGTATGTTCGTGTGTTCGGTATGGAGGCGCTGCGGCACGCGCTAGGGGAGGGTTTCGAGGAGATCTGCCGTCTAGACGCAGAAACTTTGGTGGTGCTGCTTGCAGTGTGCTCCCTTGACTGCCGAGATCAAGTGGGTCTAACTACAGTGGTATTGTATGTAGTCGTGAAAGGCGTGGTATCGTGAGGATAAGCTGCGGAGGTGATGCGGCAAAGCTTCGAGATGGGCGGTTTACAAAGGGCCGGATGCTCTTTCACCATCAAGAAAGGAGTATGGATGTTGGTCGTGTGAGCTGCGGGCTTGTGCACTGCAAATTCTGGCGTGGTATAAGGTGGTGGGCTCGTGCCTGGTGAAGAGCCGTTGCCGCGGTGCGTTCGGTCAATGCGCCTTTGACTATTTACTCAGATCTGCAGACCAATGCGCTCGCTATGAAACATGCAATTACACGATCTAGGCAGACACCCGTGAATAGGGGAAGGCACAGGTGCGAGCGCGTGTGGGAGGCGACTGGACGGAAAGGCGCAGATTGCTGGCGCTTGGCTGTTGAGTGTGTTGTCGATGTGACGAGGCTCAATGGTGGGGTCTGGACTGAGTGGTAGACTCGGGCGAGCACGTCGACTGCACGTCTTCACTCATCAAACTTAAGAGTAGATCTTACAAGAGAAATTTGTGAATTTGGTCGTTGAATTCTGAACGAAACTCCCGTGTCTCAGACGAGACATGCTGTTCGTGACACCCACCCAAACGCCCGGTATAGTACAGCATACTTTACACGCAACCAGCTCAGCTGATGAAGCAAATGCAGCCCAGCGCAATGTAGAAAACAAACAGAGGGTATACTGCGATGCCAACACGGTTCCTGACCACTCCAGAGCCGCCCATAATGCTGACTCCTGCCGCTAAAGACCATGCAATGAGAACGAGATAGACTGGTATCCTGACGATCATCGGTATGCCCACTGCACTGAGGAGCGAGGCGATGACGAGAGGGAAGAGCGTGTAGCCGATGATTGAAATGGACTGGAAGAAGGCACTGAAGATTGGTTAGCAGGCTGGTCATGAAGGGGAGACTGTCTTCAACATACATATGTCCTCCTAGAAGCTTGATCTGTAGCGTCACGACAGCTTCGCCAATCCACACCATGGCGAAGATGCCAGAGAACACTAGGTCCTTCTGCGAGTCCTTTGCTCCGCGTGAGAGGAACAGGCTGAGCAGCAGGCAGAAGATGAGGGGTCCCCACAGGTCCCAGTCTCGCAGGCCCTCACTCATGCCGCCCTGCAGCAGCACGTCTGCATCTGGCCATCTGCCTGCCAGGTTCCTGATGCCACCTCCAAAGCCGTCTGCTTCACCGCGCTCAGCGGCTGCTATGCCTCCGCCCTGCTGCATCATGCCGCCAAGCAGGTACTTGGGGTACAGCACCTGCTTCATCTTCTCCCAGATGGCCAGGAGGTCGCGTGACAATGTCTCCCATACTGTCTCGTCAATGGTGTTGGTGGGCGCACGGCGGTCCTCGCCAGGGATGCTCGAGGTCAAGTACGACTGCGTGTTCGCACCGCCGGGCGCAATTCTTCCAGTGAGCGGAGCGCGGTCCGAGGTCCCCTGCAGTGGGTCATCGAGGTCGTCGAGTGTCGCTGTGAGTCGTTAACTTGGTGTTGCAGTGCATCGTGCATATGCCATAGGCAGCCGCAACGCACCATCATCGGGGTCAATCAGGTCCCGCTCCACCGCGTCGTTATCATAGACCGCGTTGGAAGTGGAAGCGCTCGGCATCATTGCCGCCATAGTGAAAACCCTGCAAGAACGGGACGCGGGATAATTCCTCAACGGGCACGTGTTTAGCTTGAATGTTGTTGTTGAAGATGCGCTTGTATCAAAATGATGCCAGCTGGAGCTCTGTGATGAGGTTGCGGTACCCAACGCGGTTAGAGTTCCGCTGGCAGGGATGCTTGGTCGCCTCTAGCGCGTGAAGGGCACCAGACGTTGCTCTTCACTATTTATGCCCGAATCATGTTACCGCCGCTGGCTCCCGTCTCCGCGTTATCTGTCGCCGTTATATATTGTGTCCCACGCCGCCCGCCTTGAAGACAGGTCCAATATCGTACATCGCACATCATGACTGACCCCGTTCTCAACGACATCTCCCACAGGCGCTTTAACCTGCTGCGAGGAAGCTGGATACTGGTTTCGCCGCACCGCACAAAGCGACCATGGCAGTGAGATTCTCCTCGTCTAGATATCTATAATTACTGCTAATGTTTCTCCAGAGGTGCGCAAGAAGAACCATCCAAGGTCACGCTTCCAGAGTACGACCCAAAGGTGTGTGCTCACCCCACCAAGCAATCAATTTGATACTTATGCTGACGTCGTCAGTGTTATCTGTGCCCTAGCAACACACGAGCAAATGGCGAGAACAACCCAAAGTTCAAGAACACATTTGTGTTCGTGAACGACTTTAGTGCCGTCAAGGAAGAGCAGGAAAATTACCACCCCGAATCAAACAGCAAATCACTAGCTTCACGACTACTTCGTGCCGAGGCTGTCACTGGAAAATGCTATGTCATCTGCTTTTCGCCAAACCACAGCCTTACTCTCGCAGACATGACCCCTGCTGAAATAATTCCTGTCATCGAAACCTGGACCAACATCTACACATTACATCTGGACCCGAAGTCACCACTTGCCAAACTTGCCGCCACACGGTCGATACCTGAACTGGATCAAGGTCAACTGGAGAGGCCCAACGCGCAGTATCGGTACATGCAGATCTTTGAGAACAAGGGTCAAGCGATGGGTTGCTCGAATCCTCATCCCCACGGCCAAGTCTGGGCCACTACATCACTCCCTGAGGAGCCTGCGCTCGAAATCCAGCAGATGGTCAAGTACCGCCAGGAGCATAACGGTTCCCACTTGCTCACCGACTATGCTGCATTAGAATCAGAGCAGAAGGTTCGCACTGTCTTCGAGAACAAGGGTTTCTGGGCCGGTGTACCGTACTGGGGTGTCTGGCCATTTGAGATTCTCCTCACAAGCAAGCAACACAAGCGGTCGCTGGTCGACTTCAACAAGGAAGAGCGCGAACAACTCGCGGAGGTCATTGCAGAGATCACTCGCAGATACGACAACCTCTTTGAGACACAGTTCCCATACAGTAAGTTGCATCATTAGTTTCCGGACTTGAGCACGTGACTAATGCATATGTAGGTATGGGTATCCATCAAGCGCCTCTGGAAGGTACAAACGATGAGATTGAGTGCAGCCATTTCCACATCCACTTCTACCCACCCCTGCTCCGCAGTGCAACTGTTCGGAAGTTCCAGGTCGGCTACGAGATGCTGGCTGAGCCTCAGCGCGACATCACGCCTGAGCAAGCTGCAGACCGCCTGAGAGGTTGTTGCGGCCCACTTTACCGTAAGAGCTTCGAAGAAAAGCCCTACACCAACGGTATCAACGGCATCAATGGCGCCAACGGTACTGATGGGATCAATGGTTACCAATAGGCATCTTCCAGCTTGATATCCCCGAAAGTTTTCGCTGGGGAAGGGCGTTTGGGGTACTACTAAGACAACTACATTATTGTCGGGGTTCGCAGACTTGTATTGCAATTCAAGGATTTTGGAGTCGATATCCACTCGAAGTACAGTGGGACAGCATTATTATAGCATTACACGGAGTGTGTATAGGCGTCAGAAGGCATAGGTCTTCTTCAAATCAAACTCAACAACACACAAACCTAGCCAGCGATAGCAGGCTTGAGCTCATACACAATTAGTCCCGTCAGCATCCAACAAGATTAGATAAACGCTCAACAGCTTCCATCATCGTCAACGAATGCATGTCCTGTCCATCCATTGCTCACCACTCTTTAGATCATAATATTGTGTTGCATTTGCCTTTACCGCTTTCCTGTACTGTCAGGCACGTATCCGTCCAACCGTCACACAACACCCGTCAACAATGTCAATAATGGCAGGAAAGTGCCCGAGCCGCTCTAATAGGGGTAAGGATATAGCAATAGAGGAGGGTCAGGAGGTTGAGTTGGAATGGAGTAATAAGTAAGAACAACACCTGTCCTGCAACTAAATATGTAGCAAGTACCATCAACAGCAATATCTTCAGTTCAACCCGCTTGGTTGAAGGCTCCCGCTACGCGGAAGCGGCCTCAGACATAAACATCTGAACATGCTTTATGCCCGAAAGATATACATGAATGCAACCACACGTCCCATTAATGGTTGCTGGTCCCGCGTTGTGATATGGTAAACACGTGAAAGGGCGTGCGAACTTTTCTTCACTGCTGCACTTTCTGTTGCAGTAAATGCAATAAGTGAATGTGTAACCGCGCAGGGCAGTAAGTCAGGGGTAACCGCGCGAAGCAGTAAAATCAGTATATTCTGTTGTGTTGTTGTTCAGTGTTCTGTCTCTCTCACCGGGCCATCAGGGTCTGTTTACATGACGTATCTGTCGTTCAGACAGAAAGTGCTATTGGAACAGGCAAGAGCACTGCACCAGCACACGTGGCAGACATGACCGCTTTACCCCATAAACCATCACACTTTCACTCGTTTACAGTGTAAATTGTTGGCCACTAGTATTTCCCTTCCGCCCACAACAACTTAACCGCCTTACCTCACGCACATCCCATCTCACAACAGCCTGCATCGAGCGCCTTACCATCATGGCCACTGCCGTAGACTCACATAGGACGTTAAACCAATCAATCAACCAATCATGGCCACTGTCGATGGCGCTGGCGGCATGCCCCGAGCAACCCTGTCTACTTTGAGAAGGGGTGCCAGCGCCACCTGAATGACACCGAAGATAACGTCTCTGGACATTCGTCTAACCAACCCATATGGTACTCGAAGTGCAAGGCTCATCGGCCAGCCCAAAGCCGCCAATCGCCTACGTCAAGATTGAGGCCGACCTTGATCAAAGCTGGTGTCTTTTATCACTGACAGTAAAACACAACGTCAGTGTTAATCGCTACAAAACACTCAAAACATGCAAACTACATTGCCCGAGCAAGAAGCTAGGCCATGATCTGAACGCTCAGGGCAACGTGCAGTCCTGAGGTCCTGCACAGCAACAGTCAAATGCTTAGCGCAAGACAAGGAGGAGATAGAACTGTTTATGTCAGTCAATAAAACGAGTTGAGTAAGTTAGGATGCAGAGATTAGGATGCAGAGATTAGGGGTGATAAAGCTTCTCCTAGCCACACTCTGCTGGGCTACCGTGTCCCCTGCAATGCACGTTGCCGCAACGCGCACCTCCGCATAATAACAGTACTACTTCACCCCCCCCCCCCAACTCAACGCCACGATGTCTGTGAAGGAAGCTGTTGCAGAGGCACGCGCTACAGAAGGTCAGGAGGGTTTTGCGTACCAGAAAATTGCTATAAACACGGTGTGTGGCGGTCAACTTTGACGCGACAACTCAAGGGAGAATGCGCGTCAAAGGAAGACCAGGCACTCAAGTAGAAATTGATGCACCCACGCGATGAGGCAGAGCTTGTGCAGTACATCAAAGGACTCAAAGAGCAACATCTTATGCCGACAAGACAAATGATCAAGAATTTTGCAGCCCTGATCATTGGAAAAGAGCCATCTGAGAGCTGGGTTACCAGCTTCCTCAACCGCAACATGTGTAGCTCTACAGCCTCGTCTTTCGTGGTGTTGATGGCCATCGCACGTATCCGGTGCACAGACACGGTAGACGGGCGCTAACAAGGTGAAGTACCCCGCACCATCATCATCCCTCACCAAAACACATCTCCAATACGAATCTTCCAAACACAACAACACCACAAACGTACGAACCCACAAAGCTCCAGTACCAAACCCCCTTTCCTGACCAGCATCAACAGAGACATCAAAATGCCTTCTGCACAGTACACCGAAGTCTATCAGAAAGTCAGCAAGATGGGTGAGAAGCTCAAGGCTGCTGGCAAGCAGGGCCCTAGCAACGACGAGCAGCTCAACGTATGTTGTCTCCAAGCCACACAGACTGTGTATATTGCGCAAGAACTGGCGGCGAAGAAGAAGTGGAACTTTGCTAACAGTTGCCTGCAGCTGTACGCCTACGCTAAGGTTGCAGAGGGCAAGGACTTCAGCAAGGCCGAGAAGCCTGGCATGTTCAACCTCGCTGTACGTTGAGAACCTCTACCCACACATGCGAACGCAGACACCATCGAACACGAAACGACCACCTTCTATTGATCCTCAAGTCTCCGCCAAGATGCACGATTTCCAAGCTGGAACAGGGATGAACGCTGACACCTCGCAGGGCAAGGCCAAGTACAACAAGTGGCAAGAGCAGGTCAACGCTGGCCTGAGCCAGAAGGACGCTGAGGCCAAGTACATCGAGCTCGGCAACGAGCTGCTCAAGAAGCACGACAACTAGATGATTCGACACACGGTTCTTGAAGACCGTGGAGGAAGACGTTGAGTATACCATGTTCTAGCATATATGAAGAAATGAAATACACGGCCTTTATCAAGCAACAAATTTTCTGAACACTATGCGTGCAGGGCAAACAAGTATTTTGGCAGATAGCTATACAATTCTCACAAGGACACCTGGCTGACTCCCTTTTCATTTAACTGGTTTCGTTTTCCTCTCTCTCATGCTACCGAAAACGGATCCAAAAGGACACTCACTCCAATGTATGCCTTCATGTTTGGAGACCGTCTCCCAACTTCAACATTATATCGTGCTTTTCTTTCTCCCTCGCGACCCGCGGGGAGGGGGGAGGGGGGTTGTACACCAAACATACAAGATGGCCAACGTACGACTGCCTTTTAAGAACTCCAAAATCAGACAAGCTTTCACGATCTCTGTTCGCGTTCATCCTCCAAAGCTTCAGGTACCCACCACATGTCGCTCCAGGGCTTGCACATCGAATACAATCTCATATGCGCCAAACATTCTGATTTCGGTATTCCATGTTCGTCTGTGTGGAAGGATTGGTTTAAAGCCCTTTACTTCTTCTCTGTACATTCTGCTTCTGCATCAACACCTCGAGTACGGAAAGTTCAATTCTCCAAAATCCTACCTTATGTTCCTGCGGATTTGCCGCTTTGAAAACCTCAAGATGAACCTTCTATGCCTCCGGTGGTCTTTTCTCTTTTGTCAGAAATTGCAGCATCGATAGGGTATGTCATTCTACAAAAGATCTCAGCGCCTTTCATTCATGTTATTCTCTAGTTGCGGCCACCATCCTTCATCCTTGAAACCCCGGAAACAAATTTCATACCTCGCTATGACTTGCTTTGACCGTCACCAAAACCATAGAGGAATGGCGCGCCTGTATCTTTGAGTCCGTGTTCTGTCATTCAAAATACTCGGCAAGTTCGTTGAATGTGTCCTGTTCCCATCCGCTGCGCAAGAAAACATTAAAAGTGTGAGCATGAGAGGCTATGTCCTCGTGGCTTCGTCTTTGGTAGCCTTACATTCAAGAGATAACATTTGAACATTTTCATCCTTTCTTCACAATCTCCAAACGCCAATCGTCCTGAATGTCGAAAGCAGCCTTTCTCGATGCATGTCCTTCTGTCCGCTAAATTTCAAATCCGCTACGCATTCGCAATAAATCGAATGTCTCTCAGAAATTCTGGCGGAGTTCAAGGAAACAACTGGCGAAATTGGCGGAATTCTGCAATAAAAAGAGTGGCAGATCTACTGCATGTTCTGATTAGTGGAGAGAGGTGGTATAAAGCTTGCTGCTCTTTCTGCATATTCTTTGCTGCTACATACTCTCACAAGAAGAACCAATATACCGTCCCCACTCATATGAATCCTGAAATCAGATATTCTCACCGACGTTCTCATCTATTTAGATACTCTGTATCCTCCAACATCATGTTTATGTTCTCAAACACACGTGGGCTATTCATATGTCCTCTTTTCTCCTCCTGCCAGAATGACGTACTCCTGCGCGGATGTGGGTGTCTCCAAAACATCTCTGTGTGCCCAAAAACACGATAGGCCTCATCTATGAGGAGCTCTCTTGGCGAAAATTCGACAAGTCTGTTCCAAGACCCTACACAGAAGGTCGTGTTTGGTGAACATCAGTGTGTATAGGAACTTCGCACTCGACAAGTCTATCATCTGGAGCTGGCGTATAAAAGGGTCACCCTTCTTTGCGATATTCATATGTCTACCATTCGTACTCTTCTGTTCCTAAGATTCCAAAAAGATGCACGTGAATGGGCCATGCTCCCTCGGAATGGTTCCAAGCAGCTTTCGTATTTGTTGCGGTATCAATCGGTCTGTATGAGGCCTGATGGTCCCTACTCAGACTATTCTGGACTAGTGTTTAATGCTCGGCCCGCTGCTACACAACCATACTCATTTTTGCGCCTGTTTGGCTGCTTTGCAATCCTAAGACTGGTCAAAACATCCCATGCCGTGCCCTTTCTAGTCTGCCAAAGCCTTCCAAAAGTAGACATACGAGCAAGTCATGAGAATTTATGCAGGTGGAAGCGTACTCTTGTTTAAATGTAAGTGCACTTGCTTGGACTAGAAGGCAAGAGCCCCGACTCATATCAGTTCTAGATGCTCGCGGATATCGCTGGGGCTGCATGGGTCACCCGTTGCTGTGTCTGCCCATGAGTGGTGTTTGAACGTGTGCGTCGAAGGGTGCCGGATCGTACCTTCCGTGCCCTGCAGGATCTGCATCCTTCCCGGAGATCAACCTTCCTGCCAGCCACCACTACATTCATCACGACGATCCTCTCAATCCCAGAAACTCTGACCGGCGGCTCATCTAGCCTTGCGGAAGCACACTGCCCGCTGCAGCGAAGATATCAAATTCTGGTCACGCAGAGTTCAGCGCTTCACCGCTTTTGGCAAAGCTGGTACTACTTGGGCAAAACTCTCTTGATAAAACCATGGGGTCGTGGCCAGCCGAGCAACACCACTGGGGAGGTCCACCCATAGGGCAAAGGATGCCCTCGAAGACACGGTTGTTGCGGCGGTATGCCTTGCGATGTCAGTGTAGTGCAGTATATAGGCTATGAAAGACAGCATTGTCTTGTATATGGTCTGTACGCATTCACCATTACGCACAAACACCCCCTCCAGGGCCAGCACGTCATGTCACAGCGCGGGAAGACTATCGCGCGGAATGGTCGCCCGCTGGATCGCTCAAGGCGAGCTCATCGTCGTCTACGAGGGGTGCGCGCTACAGCTCGGGGCCTGGATCGATCGTCATCCCGGCGGACGCCTTGCCATTCTGCACATGGTCGGCAGAGACGCGACCGACGAGATCAACGTGTGAGTGGCTGTACTGCAGCTCTGCGGTGTTCGTGGAGCGGAAACATTCTGGATCCCGTAGTATGCGTATCACTGACTTCCACTTGCGACGCAGATACCACTCCAGCAAGGCACTGCTCATGCTCGAGCGCTACATCATCGGCCGGGTAGTCGAGCCGTGGGTGAATGTCAAGCATCCTATCTGGCTCTTGAGGGCGGATGATGGGAGCATCATCGGTGGACAGGATGGCCCAAAAACAGCATCAAACCGCGCAGGGCTGCAGCTACAATCCAACCGTGGTCCAGCTACTAACCATCCAAGACTCCATCGAGCCCAGCTGGCTGCCGAAGCAGAAGAGCAGGAGCAGCAGATGTGCCTGCGACGCAGTCCGCCTCTGGATGCAAAGACACAGCAAGCGATAGCACGAGACTACCGAGCGCTGCACTAGCAGATCAAAGCAGCCGCGCTCTACCAGTGCCGCTACTCGGAGTATGCTGTCGAGACTGTCCGCTGCGGTCTTTTGTTTGGTGGCTTCGTCTACCTGCTCCGCTGCGAGTGGTACGTGACACCGAGCCTCTTCCTCGGCTTGTTCCGGGGAGGGGCCCTGGCTGACGTTGACGCAGCACCAGATCATGTTCGCGGCCCACGATGCTGGCCACCAAAGCATCACTGGCGACTCCGCCACCGACACTCACATCGGCGCGTCCATTGCGGGCCTGTGCTGCGGCATGAGCATCAGCTGGTGGAAGTCTTCGCACAACGTCCATCACCTTGTCACTAACATGCCGGAGCACGACCCTGACGTTCAGAACCCCCCTTCTTCTCGACGTCGCCAGCCTTCATCAAGAGCGTCACTTCGACCTTCCACCGCCGCCGTCTCGCGTGGAGCTGTGCGGCCGAGCTGCTGGTGCCCTACCAGCAGTACACGTACTACCCCATGATGGCCTTGGCGAGGTTCAATCTGTACGCGCTGAACTGGCTGCACGTGTGCTCGCCGCGTGTCACACAGCTTGACGCTGCGCCGTGGATGCGCCCTGTCGAGCTCGTCTTCATGGCTAGCTACTGGGCGCTTTTCGCCTACCTCTTGGTCTGGCGCACGCTGCCCTCCTGGAGCGTCCGCATCGCTTTTGTAGCTGTTTCTCACATGGCCACGATACTCCTGCACGTACAGTTCACTCTCTCGCACTGCAGCATGCCGACGTGTGACCTCGGGCCCACAGAGTCTTTCGTGCAGCATCAGCTCCGCACGACCATGGACATCGAGTGCCCGGAGAGGCTCGACTGGTTCTACGGAGGCTTGCAGTTCCAGGCCGTCCACCACCTGTTCCCACAACTTGAGGAGAGCGCAGGGTCTCGTCCGTAACTTCTGCGAGAAGACTGGCCTGAGGTACCACTGCTACGGAGTCCGAGAGGGGAACGGGATCGTGCTAGGCAGGCTGGGGCAGATTGCGCAGATGGTGGAGATGATGGTCGCATGCCAGAAGGCCATGGCAGAGGGAAGGGACGGCACGATGCAGCAGACCGGGACTTGATGTAGCTACAGGTTTTGACTTGTTATATGCATTTTGTAATCTACAGCATTCCTTCATTGCGGTGAGACTGGCAAGGCTTGGTGCGACCGGTAACCGCGAGCAGTCTAGCTGCTTTGCGAATGGCGGCCACGACGGCAGACTACAGTCACCTTCCTTTAATCTGGGCGCGCATCCGCACAAGCCACCTCACCAACATTTCCATTACAACTTTGAGTAGTTGCAGCACCACCAACAATAGACTAAATCAAATGGTTTATGGCTCATTTTACTTGTAAAAGCCTAGTATTTTGTTTGGTAACCATCTGCCTTTATAACAGCATTGATGCGGTCCTGCATACTGTGAATAAGGCAACAGATCAGTGTATCAGGTATGGTCAACCACACTGCTTTCAAAGCCTTATAGAACGCCTCCCAATCCTCCTGAGACTCTCCTATGATATCAAATTCAGGGTAAGCAAGGTGCATGGCCCTTTTAAGTGCCCACCAGAGGTGTTCAATGGGGTTTGTAACGCCTACAACCGAAAGCACCCTGATAGTGGTGTGATTCCTACAGGTTGCCGCACACCGCTCCTTTTTGGTTGCAAACTGCATCCTTGTCACCTGGACAAGGGTAGTTCCGATTCCCCTCCGAACTGTGTCCTTAATCAGTTTGGCACAGTCGTTAGATAGAGTAGTTTTTCTGTATCCTTTCGTACAAGACCTATAGGTGTAGGGAATTCAATCCTAGTGTTCTCAACGTCCCAGCACTCCCATATGCCTTGCAGTGGACTCACACTTACTTCGGACATCTTCCCTACTGGCCTGCGTCGTTACATCTACAAGCTTTGCTTAAGGCACAAATCGTAACACTTGCCCTCAATGCCGCTGCCATCTGTGTAGATGCTGAGGCTGTCTCCCTTTGCGTGCTCTCTGTCGTGTCTCTCCTGCGCCTTCTTGGCAGTCAAATTGATGTAGGTGGTTGGGCCTTGTCTCCAAGGTAGAGTGAGGAAGCATGGGATCTGTTCCTGTGTCTCAAAACCTTGGCTGCGCTTGCACTTCATGGAGGCTGACCTCCCCACAGTCCATTTCCACTGCTGAACCTGAGCAAACAAGGATTAACTAAGCAGTGACTAAGCAACATAAGCTTGTAGCTGTGTACTTAATGCCCTCCATTAGGAAAACTTTTACCTTCCATGTCACGCGCCAAACTACAGAACGGCATTTACGGACGATTTGTTAGCTTATCCTAGGCCTACTACATATGTATTGAGCAATGATTCCTGAAATATGGCATCTCCAGCATAACCAGGTTCGTTGTTAGGATCACCTGGGCGGTTTGTAGCCACATGCGGCGGCGTCAAATAACTGAAGTTTCTGATTAAGAGAATCAAAATAACAACGGAGGCCGGAGTAACCCTCTTCCTTTGACTCGCACCCACCCACGGCCCAACTACTCTGTGAGGCCAATACATTTAAAAGCCTGGTCTCTCGATGTGTGATCGCCCTCAAGGAAAGCGTTGATGTAGGTCTTGTAATACCCGGTCAGTCGGCTTTTATCGAAGACGCTATTTTCGGTGCAGAATTCCAATATGTAGCTGATCCAATTCATCCAGTATCCTCCGTACGTATTCTGGTCTTTCTTTGCGAGCAAAAGCAGTGTCTGAACTAGTTGAGAGATGGTTGGGACGCGCACTGGATGCAGATCCTGCTGGAATCGCCCTCCTCTCCCTAGGATGTCTGGTCCGGGTAGTTGATTAGGATCAGATGCTAGAGTTATGCTTTCGCAGTCCACGTTTGATAGATTTGGGAGTCGCCACAGAATGTCGGATCTTTTATAGAGGCCCAGCCGTTCGGATTCGGTGATGTGGAGATGGGTATGAGGGGTTGGAGCATAGAAAAGTTTCTTGTTGCCGATACAACCTTCTGACTTGCACTTTTTGAAACCGGCACCTTGAAGAGTGTCATAGGCAGCGTCCATGAAATCATCGTCAACAACGAAGTCGATGCCCTGGGACATGTGTTAGAATTGGTCAGCTCAGATTGACGCGAGGTACGTACATTGATTACGGTTGGAATGCCAAAAATAGTTAACATGTAATTACCCCAGAGGACATAGGGAATCTTAGCAGCATCAAGCCTTGCAGCTGCTGATGCAACGAGTCTGTCGTCGAGAGGTGGCAACTCAGAACCGTCTTGCCCCTTACTGACGTCTTCAGCCATCGTGAGAGTATTTGAAGTAGCTGATCAATGAGCAGCGATGCAGTCCAAGTCGTTCAAAACTTTGCAGGTGGATGTGTTTTGATGCTTTTGTTGAAAGAACGGCGACTGGCAGTTAAGCGCCGGCTCCGCAAACGGCGCTACTCGCCAAGCTGCCGCGCCACAGCAACCCCGGTCAAACCGCAACCCCTCCCAGAAAGAGAATACAGTCCCGCTGCCACCATACCTTCGAATTTGGTGCGCCCTGGATGTCTGAAGACCTGGTGGCTTTCACAGTGTTTGCATGCGAGACCAACGCCATGTAATAACATATTCATTCAGACAAAGCAGCTCTACCTCACAAATCGCTTTCAGTTGAAAAGCCAATCAAAGCCCCAGTTTCGCCTTCCACCACGCTTGGTCCGTTTTGTTGGATCCATTCATGATTACGTCCTGCAAAGCAGGTGTAATGCATTCCTTTTGCTGAGAGCTTAGCTGCGGCCTCCCTTGTTGCTGTTCAAGCAAAAAATATGCATCGTTTGCATCCCGCTGCTTCTTCGCCGCAGTCGGACGAAGACCACACGCAAAGATTTTGTAGACAATGAGGTCAATCTCCGATACGTATGGGATAAAACCGGTAGGGATGGTGTTGACTGCAGCTGCCGCTGACGGTAGGTATGGTAACTAATTGGTACTGTTACTACATACCAATTCCAAGACTCGGTCTTGCGAAACCAGCTTCTTACCTGCATCGTGTTGACGATATCAATTTGAATGATTTGTTTACCGTCATCGTACACGAAAAGATCCGCAAGTTGTTTGAATGGGGTATTAGCAACAGCAAGAAGTTTAGTCTCCACAGAACTAGGTGCTCCGGTCGCCGTGATGCAGAAGTCAACGTCCCTGAAACAATTAGCACGAACGGGGGAGAGCGTAAATCGGAGATTACAAACCTGCGTCGTTCTATAGTCTGGCAAGTACTTCCACAAGGCCATACCGCCAATGATGGCGACCTTCGCAGTCTGGAGTTCCGGGATAGTTTTGAAGATGTCGAGCACTACCAAAGAAGCGCGCTCTAGCTCACTAAACTTGCTAGCCATAATGTACGATAAAAGTTGATATGAAAGAATTGTCTGGTTTCGATTTCAATTTTTCATACCGTCACTGAAACTATTTATGCCCTTTAGCATGGTGATGGAAGGATTCCTCTCAAGAGATTGCATTGCGTTACAGCAGCGGCAAGATGAAACCAACATCATGTTCTTAGAGCTGAAGCAGCTTCGATCAGCGCTTATCGTCCACGACTCTAACCAGGCTTGCATTTACGCCTTGGGAGACCGTTTTAACGCCAAGATGTTTGATTGGATGTGATTGCTGTTCATATAACGGTGCGATCAGAAGTTGTTCGCTAGCGGTCCGTTGCAGTGTCTACCAGCGGCCCGTTGCAGTGTTTGCCAACGGCCCGCTGCACTGATAGTCCAGCTCATTCGGTTAGTTTGGTTTGCTTCCCCAACTCTTCACTGCTATCTCCTCCTACTATATAGTCTCGATCAATTCCAGTCAATAGCTCTCAAGATCAATCAATTCATTACCTCGATCCTTCCACAGAAGTCAACTCAATTTTAGTCTCCAAGTAGCAGGGACCATACATGGATCTCACATTATGCCTTCATGAAACCCGCCAGGAGAAGCGCTTGCGCTTGCCGGCACGTGGCTCGATTGTAGAGAGTGGGCTGCATGCCCTGGCGTCCGCTGGCTGCCATTTTGGGGGCGGAGCGTTGATATCATAGCGTAGAGTCAGGCATAACATGACCTTGTCTGACCTCACGCATGAGCATGAGACGTCCGCAACGCGCGCCGGCTCTGGGTGGGTCAGTACGTCCAGACGAAGGACGGAGTTGAGACGCATACCTCATCTCGCTCGGCGCCACAACCGGGCGTTGGAGCTAAGTTACGACGAGCTGCAGGTGTTGGATGAGAAGGGCTGGGCACACATCTGAGGGCATGGCAGTGCGGGCTATGCCTCGCTATACAGGTTGAGTGCCAATGTGGCAATGTTCTCGCTTCATCCAACTACAGGGGATACATTGGTGCTCTGAAGACTCAACGAAAGGAGGTTGTGATCTATTCGTAATGGATGAGATGGGGCCCATGTGATGTGAGCCGAGGGACATCTTGCTACCAAGTCCGAATTGCCTGTCTCCAACATTCTGCAAAAGTTTTGGGATATCATAAGATCGACAAGAACCTTGAGGCTTGGCGGTAATTTAACGAATGGCTTACAGTGATCGAACGCAGTCACTGGGGGGTGTGCAGCCAAAACTTTGATCAAGCTAAGGCGTGCGAAGTGGGAGGAGCGAGACATGCAACCGGCTCAAAACTAGGAGAGAGTGTGAAGAAACACCGGAGAGCCGCCTAGCAAGTGCAGGCAGATACCCAACAAGGCAGTTGGATGAGGCTCAAGCGGGCAGTACCTGGATACATATAACCAGTCCGTCGAGTGGTCGCAGTAAAGCAGCAAGCCGGCCAAGCGAACTAGCGAGCCCGCTAAGAGAGCATCTGTTTCCTGCATTAGGCAACCGCGATTTCCAGATGCGGTTCCACCTTCACACACATACCTAGAGTATATATTAAGAAACCCCTAATATTAAAGTTATAGCTAGTATATTAGTCCTAATACTGAATTTCTTCTATGAAAGTGTGAGGCAACAGCTTGGCTCCACTGCGCTACACGGCCCAAAAAGGTACAGTGTACTGAATAGCAGCACTGAGGCCGAATAGTCTATATGCCCAGCCGTGGCTGAGTATGTATACCCGTGACAAGAAGATTTTATTAACTTTTGAACTTTACTCTTTTACTAGTAAAAAATTAACTTAGTCAAGTAGCTATATTATTAGAGTTTTTTTTTTTTTTTTTTTCCAAATGTTAAAGATAATTAAAAATCGAATACTTTTCTAATAGAAAGTATCTCATATTCAAGGTTAAATTTCTTATACTTCATTGTTTTTCCTAGTAAAACCCGGTCGTCACGCGCACGGACACGGTAAAACCAGGTGGCTTTACGCGCGGTGCCGACCTGCCCGAAAGGAAGTTTTCACCCTGCAGCAAAGTGGCGGTCATGGTGTCGTTAGCCATAGCCTAAAGGTTCCGCCTCGGCGAACCTTCTTTATCCACCCAACATGTCTGGAAATCGTACAAACTAGCATCGAACGGAACCTCCTCCGCACGTTCACAGTTGACGGCTGCAAATCCCTCCCGCTCGGGCCACTGAGGCTCAGCTCGCCCAGGCTTGCGCAAAACAACGGCGTCGATCTTGTGGACAAACTCAAAGTCTATGCACTCGGTACGCAACAGTGGGCCGAGCTAACGTGGGCTCGCCCTGCCTCGATCGATTGGTTTAACGTCCTATTTGAGTAAATCGCCCTGCCTCGAGACAACATGTCAAAATGGCGGCGATCTCCACTCTTGCAGCAGCCATCGTATGATTCCTTCACTCAAGTTGACAGCTTCGTTACTCAAACCTCCGCGAGCAGATGAGGTTGCTGCCGTACTTTCTACTGTTTACTCCACTCGTCTCGGTTGTCGCGATGCCTTATCCGATCATGGCTGGATCCGTGGGTGAGGCACTGGCAGAGCGAGACGACATCCACAAGACGTATGCTGGGGAACCCCCTTCGGACAGGACGATGTTTGTGGTTATATCGTTGTTTTTCACGATGATACTATCGTTGCTGCTGGGTATGTTTCGAGTCAGGAGATGTGAAGATGCAATTGCTGACACTTCTGGCAGGGGCACGGTTCGACAGACTGCGAAAGAGTGCTATGGTGTCGCGCAATATCACTTCGATGATTGTACTTGTCCTGTACTCTCTCGTCTTTGCATTCATCTTCGCTTCAGCCATCATGATTGCAGGCCAAGGCTTGTTTAACCACAGTCTTTGTTTCTCGGCGACATGGATCTGTTTGATCCTCTACACTGCATGCAAGGGCACAATGTAAGTTCTCGAACTTGATCGGGAAGCCTTGATGGGCTAACATGATCATAGCTATATCTTCATCGTTGAGCGAGTTCACGTCGTCCGCGCTCCATTTGTCCGCCGAAGCCGCGACTGGCTGTACTCGGGATGCATGGTTATGGTCATCGCATCATTCCTTGGAGTTGCGATCAACGCTTATCTCCATCCCATCCACGAGATGCAAGTCGATGGGCGCTGCCATATGGGAATTCCCGGGCAAGCCTCGATTCCTTTCATGGTTATCGACATTAGCGTCAACGCTGCACTGACTGTTGTGTTCTTCTACCTGCTCCGACCAGTCGTCAAGCTTCATGGATTGAACACGATCTCCGGTGTTTTCGGAAAGAACACTTTGAAAAACCCAAATACACCACAAGCGAAGAAGGAAACTGCAGTGCAGCGCAACATCAGGATCCTGCTGTGGAAGAGTTTGATCGGAAGCATGCTCATTATGCTGCCTACCATCGCCAATATGGTTCAGTTCTACATCACCGGCGGACGGGAGCTGGCGTTGATCTGTCTGGCGCTGTGTGTTGCAGATGTCGGTTGGGACGCGGTTGTTATTCACTGGCTTACCTTCGGGTCCGCGGAGTCGGAGAAGGAGCTCACTCGCTCAACACAAGAGTCCATGCATTCCATGCATGTATCCACACCTGGCTCTTTGCGCCCCAAGGAATCACAAGAGGCTATAATCCCGCCGCTGCATGAGTGGAGGGTTAACCCAGTAGACGAGAAGCACGAAGCTAGGGACGTCATCATTGCGTCAAAGACGCCTTGAGCTGGCAGATAGAAGTGCTGTGAAATATATAATGTCTATAAGTTTAGTCTTTGGAGGTCGAGACAGGTACATAACTCGAATCAAAGCCACTCCTTCAAAGACGTTACCTTACTTGGTTCAACCTGTCAAATCTTTGGCAAGCTGTTTCTGCATTTACGTTGTTCGAGATCTCAGGAGCTGTTGTGAGACAGTATCCGGTAAGTACTAGAGCGTGCCGCCTTCGGGGGACGAGGATCATGTCGACATGTTGAGAGCTTCGCCCCCTCGGCTAAATTAAACCTGCGATGAATGTGACTGTATAAGCACACCACTATTGACCGCCTGAGCGAGTCCCTGGTACCATCTTGAGACGTACGAAGGCGTAGTGTCATTGCCGTGGTTGCTAGTGGCATAACCCCTACCAGCGATCCTACGATCATCAGTCAGCAAGAGCGCATCGGATATACTTCCGGCCTCTGTTGGGGTAGCGGAACTTACCAGTAAAAGGCCCATCGCCACCACTCACGATGATGACTGGAGCACGGCCCATCTCCTGTGCATCCCGTGGGGCAGCGCTCGATGCGGCAAAGAGTACATGGTGCGTCTCATTTTCAGCGCGAATGATAAGCCGGATCGGGCTGTTCAGCCAGCTATCGGGTAATGCCGTCAAGTATGGCGCAGGTATGTTGCCGGTGTTGTTCTTCTCTTCACTGCCGAGGCCAGAAACAAGGGAGCGGAGATGAGGTGCTAGATCAGAGTTTGTAGTGGTGTTCGAGCTACTTGAAGTTCTTTGAGGTAGCGTAACGATCCCGAGGTTGGTGTTTGGGGGACTTGGTTGAGAAATACAGTAATGCCCGCTTCTTCATCCTGTACCTTAAGTGCGAATGTTTCACAGTCTGGGGTCTCTCCTGCACTAACGCCCTGTCGCACCTCACCCCTTGGTGCGAGGTTGCTGCCTTTTCCCACTAGCGTTGTTTACAGTCACTCACCTACATATACTGTTCTTAGCTTCATACAATACAACTGCAGTACAATCTTCAACTTCTTCCCTTTGTGTACAGTTCACTGAACTCCAACAGAATGAGATGTCGACACTGAACTGGGAGGGTGCGTCGCTTTGGCAACGCATGGTCAAGGTATAGTTCGCGACTTCACAGCCGGCGGTATAGTTCTTGTAGCCTGCTGTAATGCTTGCAGGCGATGGCTTGAGTTGTAGGATCCCAGGATGACCTGGGGGAGAGAAAGTGTATGCTGCCTTGTCTGGCCAGCGCCAGAATCCGAAGTGTCTTGAGAGGGTAGAATTCGGTGCGAAGTCGATGATGTCAGGTTCATCGATAAAAAGGCCAGAGCCAGGAATATCTTTTGAAGCTGGGAGGTACCATTCTACCTGCTTTCCATGAGCAGATTCGATAATGGGCCCTCCTCCTTTGTTCTAAGTGACGTTTGTCAATACCATCTCTCTACCTGTGGAATATATTTTCCCTCCAGGTCCTGAACGCCAGGCCAATGCTGCTACCCACCACTGCCCCTCTGCATCGTGGAAGAGGTCCGCATGACCAATGTTCTAAAAGTACTTATCCGTACCTCTGTTCGTCAAGATAGGATTGCCCCCGTAGCTCTCATAAGGACCCGTTATGTTCTTTGATCGGGCAATGACCACAGAATGGTTTAGACCAGATGTACCTTCCGCAGTCAGTAGGTAGTAAAATCCGTCTTCTCTGTACATGTGTGTTCCTCAGCGAAGCCTCCACCGGTACCATTCCAAATCGATTGTTCTTCGCCAAATGCAACAGTTTCCAGGTGGAAAGTTTGGAGATAGGTTCCTGCGCTGGCAACGTATGCAGTGCTATCGTCGTCCCAGAAGAGATCTGGGGTCGATCCACTTTCGCATCGTAACGTATTGAATCACTGCGGGCATCGTCGTTATAAGGATCTATCTTCCTGAAAATTAGGCCTTGATTGAATCCAACTTGAGAATGTTGTTCTGTTACGGTTTGGGGTGCTCCTGCCTGTTGTACCTCACCTCCATGAGAGTGACTGCCACGTCACACTAGCGTTGTTTACAGCTACTCACCTATATATACTGTTTGTAGCTTCACTCAATACAACCTCAGTACAATCTTCAACTTCTTCCTTTGCGTACAGTTTTTCACTGAACTCTGACATGTTCCTATATATGGTGTTGCGGTGTGTGTCACCGTAGAATACTGATAGCTACGGTAAACGATAACGTAGGACTATCGGGTCAATGGAATACTGCGCTAAATTGCTATCTAGCTGGGAGATAACGACTATATACCTGACCTCAGGTCAGTGACCTGTCACACACTAGACTAGGGTAGTCAGTCAGGGGTACAGTCAGACCTTGTACAGACTGACCGATACCGCAACATATGGTAATGTAGAAGACCCCATCATGGTAACGAATTGTCGGGGCCCAGATACCGTCATTCATGGTGAGAGCCTGTTCGAACTCAGGATACTGAGTCTTGCGTGACAGTGCGTGGCTAGACAGTTTAAAATTGGTGTTGTCCCTTGTTGCGTAGACAGGGAGGCCGGCAGAATGTGGTATCATTCCAATCCGTGACAAAAACACAGCTTGGATCACTATACCATTCAGGAAGGGTAGGATTGTAGCACGTCTGGTTCGACGTTGATATGCCGATACCAGAGTTGACCAGACTGAGCGTTGGGAGGAGCAACATGGTCAATGTGAGAGGCTCTTGTACCAAGTTGTTCTTTCGATCTAAGACTGTAAAGGCGGCCATGGCTATATACTCTCATTGTCTGAACATGATGAGGAAACTTGCCGGTACACACCGAAGTGCGCATGAAATGAGAGGGTTAGGGTTGCGAGAGCGACCACGTACATGAAGTTGGACTACGAGAAGGGCACGTTGACGGTCATAGTGAGACCCTTTGTTAACTTCGGTAGTTGAAAAATGATGTTCAATACATTGATATACAAGATACGTCGCGCATGACGGCGCAATATACATTGCGGCCGTGCATACGAAATGATTGCGTCTGCAAGATGAGTCCTTAGAGGTGATAACAGTAGATTGACGCTCGCGTGCATCATGTCGAATTGCCGGTACACATGAGATACCGCGCAATTCTATCAAGCGCTACTTCATGTACATCTATTCGATATATATACTAGACCGCTTCGTACTGCATGTACCTGTCGCGCGTTTCCATTGCATACATGTCCCTTTCCAAGACCCGCTTCTGATACAAATCCGTGACTTGCGCCGGATGTACCCAGTTGAAGTGGCACATCACCACCAGCATCAATAGAGCATCGAATATGTAGAGGTAGACTTCGTGCCGTAAAAGATAACCGTTGTTTCCTTGCAAATACTCCACGAGGCGAAAAACGCTCCTGATCATGATCAAGCCAGACGCGATGTACAGCACATGCATGTGGCGCTTCCAAGGCAACTGGTGGGCGCTGATGGTAGAATGTTGTGCGGCTTCGTGGTTCGTCGATCCTCGTAAGGAGTGGCGGCGCGTTTGACGCTTCGTAGAGTGTTGAGTAGTGGACCCCTGGAAGTATCTAGAGGCCAAATGGGCGTTGGATTTGACAAAACGATAGTGGAAGAGTCCTGCCACTATGATGAAGAAGCCGAAGAAGGTAAGCTGGAGGAACAGACCAACGACAATGACCTTCTCGCCAGCATGGAGCAATGTAAGAGACCCTGCCGCTTGAATGCCGCCTCCTCCGGCTTGAACGAGGAAGCTGATCACATCGCCGGTCACAAATATTTTCGTGAGCCACCTCTGTCGTATCAGAGAATGCTGTTCGCCGTCGACCAAGAGAATGATCCGACCGAGCACGATGTATATGGATGCAGCGAACAGTGCGGGAGCGATCAATAAAAGCAGCGACTGCATGATGAATGGTCCCAAGGCCCATAGGTCATTGGTTGACAAAATGCGCCCGATGTATCCCAACACTTCGACTAGGAATCGTCAGCATGACAGTGAAGAGGTAGTAGGGACACATACATATGCCACCAATGACAAGAGGTATGAAGTACCATGTCCGCTTCTTGCATACTTGAAAGATGTGCAAAATAGTCGTGAGAGAAAAGGCGACAACAAAGGTTATCGCTGCGATTTGTGAAGGGTGGTAACGATAAGGGACCCAGACGTTAGGGTCGTCGAGAGAGGACCGATATTGGTCTGCCATGTCGGCCAGGTTCAACGATCAGACCCAATGTGCGAATGTATTTTTGGGGATATAGCGACAACGACAATGGTATTTGTAGAACAAGCTTTCTTGAAGCTCGGTTGAACCCATACCGAAGATTCGGCGATGTGCTGTGGGCTTGTTTGCGTACGGGATACGCTTCAAAAGTGGGGCGCGGCTTTCCGCACAAATAGGAACTCAGAAACGACCTGAATACAACATTCTCGGCTCGGAGCAATCAAGACGAGGACCAGAAACTCGTAGTCTCTTGTCACAGATATCAATAAGGTTGAATGCAAATCATGCAATAAGACTCGAGTTTGCTTAGAGCCCTGAGGCTCTGCATGAGTTGAGTTCCTTTCTCAGTGTACTGGCTGACGAATATTTCGTAAGATCAATCCGAGTTTGTCGCGACATTTGGTGAGCGCATGCTGGTACCTCAAATTTATGCAAATATGAGAAGCATTCAGGTGCGCGTCTCTATGTCTCTCCTCGAGCGAGCGAGGATCTGAAGGGCGTTAGCGTGACGCTAGAGAATACGCTAACCTCGGATCAATCAGGTCCAAAGTGCGTATTTCGTTTACAACAATTCGTCGCGTCGTCACCGACGGGGCTGTGAGGAAGATGCTAGTGCTACGTTTCAGCATGAGCGATACCTATGCGTATCTCGTACATAAAGCCTGTGATTGTCTTGCTGAGCTTACGTCTTCCTCACACTGCGAGCAGGAAGTTCTGGGCATATCAACTAGTCAACCATCAGCTATGACTAAACGACGTGCGCACCGAAAGTCACGAGGTGGATGCGCCGAATGCAAACGCCGCCATATCAAGGTACGTGTTCTAAGCATATTTGGTCAGGCCAACTCCGACACTGAAAATCTAGTGTGGCGAAGAAAAGCCCTCATGTTTACATTGTATACGCTATAACATACCTTGCATCTATCGTCAAGCCTTAACGGCTGCCAGCGACGTAGTATCCGCTGAAGACTCGTCACCCCAATCAGACCCTTCGTGGCAATCCATTGGGTTAGACGACTATATTGATGGCTCCCCTGGCGTTATCAGCGCAACAACGGGGGCGTCAAAAGATCTTTTCAAGATGAAAGACATGGCCCTTTTACATCACTGGATCACTGTTGCAGGCTATAGCATCCTCAACACACATGAGCTCGATTACTACTGGCATTCAGTCATACCATCAATTGGTTTCAATCACCAATATGTAATGCACAGCATCCTCAGCCTCTCGGCCCTGCACCTCGTCCACTCAAGTCCTTCTGACAGAGGTTCTTCTTTGCTTGTTGCGACAGAACATCGTAGTAAGGCGCTCGACGGGTTTACGGAAGACCTCCGCAATGTTGGACCTAGTAACAGCAGCGCTCTCTTCGCGAACGCAATGTTGACTTTCTTCTATGCGTTTGTTTCGTTCAGCAAGACGTTCGATGATGTGTGCGCCAACACAAAAGTTCGAACAGCTCACATACTTGGAGCTGAATGGATTCTTCTGGTTCGCGGCACTGCCGATGTGCTTGAACCTGTCTACGATCACGTTCGAGAAGGACCGCTTCGCTCATTTCTGGACCTCCACAACTTCGACAATCTTGATCCTACAGACAGCGTTCATACCAGCGCTTTCAGTAAACGGCTCGTGGAGATAAATAATATCTGGGCCGCAGACGAACACGCTGAAGTCTACAATGAGACTTTGCATATCTTACGAAGGTGCAGTGTGTGGATGGAGCAATTCGGCACTATGCAAGATGGCGTTGAAGTATCTTGGGGATATAACAGATTTTACTCTGGGCCATTTATCTGGCTCTTCAGTGCTCCGAGGAAGTATTTTGTCTTACAGCAGCAGCGACAGCCACCTGCATTGATCATCTTCGCCTATTACGGGACCTTGCTACACCGATTAAACAGCTACTGGTGGGCGGAGGGTTGTGGACAAAGCATCGTTAGTACTGTCCATGGATGTTTGGGACCTTACTGGAGCTCGTGGATAGATTGGCCGAAGCAGGCCGTAGGACTACCGTGTCCGTGCGCGTAATGCGCGGATTCGCGTAATGCGCCGAACCACCTTTTTGTACCCATACTTCACTGTACAATTACTCAACGCCACAATGACTATGAAATCTGCCTTTGAAGAGATAGACTCTATGATACCATGCGATAAAGTCCCGTGGACAGCGCTGGCTAAAAAGCATAAGGTTGTGCGCTCAACCCTGTCTCGAAAATATCGACACGAGACGCGATCGCGTGAAGAGAAGGCAATTGCACAACAAAAGCTCACTCCACAACA
>NW_022985383.1:0-7589 GCF_010093625.1 Macroventuria anomochaeta
CCCTTTGCGTTACCCTTATGAACTCCGGCAACGGCGTCACGTCTCTACGTTCTGCTCAACACCGCAAGATTTGCCCTGTTTCTGGCATACGCTGTTCGACCGGGCTTCATGTGGGTACTACTCAAGACTCATTCCGTAGAAAACGTGTCAGAGTTCAGTGAAGAACTGTACGCAAGGGGAAGAAGTTGAAGATTGTACTGAGGTTGTATTGAGTGAAGCTACGAACAGTATATATAGGTGAGTAGCTGTAAACAACGCTAGTGTGACGTGGCAGTCACTCTCATGGAGGTGAGGTACGACAGGCAGGAGCACCCCAAACCGTGACAAAACGGCCTCCCCAGGGTGTGGTCGCCCTAACAATCTTCCTGGTCCTCATCTCCGCAGTTTTTACCAATATCAATGGCGACCATTCAATGTTTGACGCTTTCATGATCGGATGGATGTGTCCACACGAGGGAGGGTTCGCCATAAAACTGACCGAGAAGCTCGCGGACGTCGTTGCAGCATTGTTCCTGCCACTGTTCTTCACTCGCTCCGGACTCAGTACCAACCTTGGTCTCTTGGACTCTGGAGTCACCTGAGGCTACCTCGTTGCCATAATTGTTGTAGCATTTGTGTTGCGGTGTATATAACCTTCAGGACCCCAGGGTCAGGAAGGTCGGCCTTTTTGTATCGCTGCGGGGCCGCGATAATTTGTCTCTGAGGTTATCGGTGGCACGATTGGCGCGCGTCTCAATAGTCTTCTCTGGCGCGAGTCGTTCAGGATTGGGTCACTCATGTTTTGCAAAGGTCTTGTCGAAACTCATGATGCGTTACTTGCAGCAAAAGAGATCATTTCAGTAGCATAGATAGCACGACGCTGTCAGAGAACACTAGTCAGAACTCAATGTTCATCATTGCCCGCTCAGTCACTGACGATCGGGACCTGGTTCGCGTGTCAACAGGCAGTACAATGAGAACACTAGGCAACAAGATTACAGAGGTCATTGGCAATATCAAGAACGGATCCATGAATGCAGGTGTTCTGGTTGTACAGGCACTAGACGAAACACGCGACATTGTTGGAGCGGCCAAGTCGACTTAGATAATGATGTTCAGGATAGATATCTAGCAAGTTGTCCATGCTTTAATAGAGTAATTATCCTTCAAACGATGCCGCAAAGCTGTTCTGTTTTGTGTTTGATTGAATTTGGTTGGTTGATCCTGCCAAGAATGTCAGCACTCGCCACGTTTTAACGCCCCACTTTTTCTTAGCTGCTGCCTGTTTGATGATCAACTAAACATTTCCTCCTTC
The DNA here is from genome assembly GCF_010093625.1 of Macroventuria anomochaeta. Classification (NCBI taxonomy): domain Eukaryota; kingdom Fungi; phylum Ascomycota; class Dothideomycetes; order Pleosporales; family Didymellaceae; genus Macroventuria; species Macroventuria anomochaeta. Next base: position 1,295 of record NW_022985383.1, read on the forward strand.
ACCACCCTGCGGTCGCCATCGGAACACACTCGAATTTCACAGCACATCACATGATCTGCTACAAATCCACGACGTCGCAACAATCGTGTTTATCTGCTCAGATCCATTATATGTAGCTGAAAGCCACGAGTTATTTCAACGCAGTGCAATTCACCTCTACGGTTACTCGATTACCCTGAGGCCGCGATTCGTGCCTGAAGCGTCAAAAGTACAACAGTTTTGAGAGCACTGGATTCAAACGTTGTACGACGTTGATCCGCAGATGAGGCGGCTTGGCAAATGTGATGGATGCAGACAGAGAAAAGTCAAGGTACAACTATCACCGTGGGCACGCTGCCATAACCCCCAGCCAGATGTACATTAGTGCTGGTTTAGTGACCCAAGCTGACCTGATCCAGTGTGATGAAAAGAAACCATCATGTGGTGGTTGCCAAAAGGGAAGCCGGCCGTGCAACTACTCCTACCCGCAAGGACAGGGCTTTGCACTGGTGATGCAAAACCCAAGTCAGATGACAAGATATGGAAGATCCATGGCTACCTTAACCATCTATCCACTGAGCTCTTCCCAAGCCAGGGATGAATCGTCTACTCCGGACTCTGTACCAGTCTTTTCCCCCGACCCCGCAATTGCTCGTACACCAGATCCCTCAGACTTGCATCTCAGAGGCGGCATGGTAGCTGCAGACGGGCGAGGGGTCTTCCAGACATTGGCTCCGGTCAAAGTCAAAGCCAGAAAGCCATCAAAAAAAGTGGAGTCCTATCAGAGAAGACGGTGTCAGGCGCATCTGCTCCGTTTGCAACAAGAGGCGTCTCTGGTATCACATCGACCCTCCTCTCCTGACACTAGACTGATTGCCATGTTTATCGGTTTGCTTCGTCCTGACTCCACAAACTATCAGCATCTGTTCACGCTCGGTGACTGGGTAAAGTCGATCCCTTCGCGTATTGGATCTAGTCCAGTAGTCACAATGGCCGCCGAGTTCTTCATCCAAAGCTTTGATGTGTACCGGGACAAAACGCACTCGAACCAGGCCCTAGCGTTGCGGACCAAAAGCAAGGCCCTGAAGGAGCTACAACTAAGTGTCGTTGCGACACAGCAGCACCCGACATATGATCTCGTGATTGCAACCAAGCTGCATTATGCGGCTGAGGTGAGGATGCTCTATCGTCGCTGTCGCCCATCTACTGACGCTACAAGGTCTTACTCGGAGTGGACAACATGCATTATGCCATTCACACACTTGGGCTGACGGATCTCTTGAAATCCGGCCTCGTCTCCGGCGCCGATGAGGGAAACTTCTGGAACATAATCGACAATACATACATTGACGATGTGGGTTACTAACTCCATTGATGCTTTTCGACTATGATGACTAATACCACAAAGATCACCATTGCGATGACGGCCGGCCGACTATCAGTATACGATAACGACTTCTACTTGTCTTCAACACACCCTGCCGCGCTCACAAGCAGTACCCTAACCACAGTACAAAGAACCACCCGAGCTATGATGCATATCCTGATTCATTTGCCTCGCCTCATATTGACCATACGACATGCGCTTCAAAGCCCTGGCGATGTTGTTGTTCTTGCATCAGCTATTTCAATTGCTGAGAATTTATGGCTTCTAACTGAGCAAAGTCACTTTGCCGGATTCATTGAAGCGTCAATTGCAACGGTTGATGAACCCATTGAAGATGCGGTCGCAGACATCCTCTTACACGGGGTACGTTTTGATACCGCTCAAAATATGGTAATTTGCACGCGATACTGGTTGCTCCAAGTCCTGCTGAGTGGCACGATCGATACATTGTACAGGAGGTTCCCGCACGCGTGCGCCTTGTCGCTTCTTCCTGACCCCGAGACCTTGCACCGCGTGGACACGAATGCCGCAGCTCAGCTTGGAAGAGTCGTATTGGGGCTCGATGCTGACCCTTCGCCGCTGACGTTGGTTCGTACGCATGGGCCGTTATCAGGATCTATTGGAGCGTGGCACAGACAGATCCGGTACCTCTCTTCGCGTTTGTCCTTTTCCGATGATTCAACAACGGACCACTCGCAACAGATAAATGATCTCCTCGCAGCGGAGAGGATGAAGCGCTGGCTTCTGGCCAGGTGCAACGTGATTCTGAAACGCTTGAACATTAGTCGGGTCGACGAAAGAGCCTGGCTGGAGGCCTTGGACTGTATGGCTGGCGAGGAGCTGGTCGATTGGATACCGTCCAAGGTAAGCTTCGGCTCTGAAGATGGCGAGATAGTGATGAAACTTGAGTACAGCGATCGCACAGCAAACGGGGACCCTCGTTCGATGGGCGGCACGACGCGAGTGTTCAATGTTCAAAATCCAGCAAAATTTGGGCCACAGCACCTGCGCGAGTGGGTCAAAGGAAATGGTGGTCCAGCTTCTCAATGACTAACGGCCACTTTCCAAGCTTGCAAGTTCCGTCTGGGCCTGCCCGTCGTATGCATTTGGCACCTGCATTGTGTTCACTGGGATGCCGTAGCTGTCCTGATTACCTATCCAGAGAGCACTTCATCTTCACCTATCTGGTAGTGTCCAGTTCTTAGTCGTGATGAAAAGGCTAGGATGATAGTATGTACCCACAACTCGAACGCGCGGCTACGTCTCATACTGGACTCCCTGCCATCATGCATAGCCTACCTGCATTTGCCAGTGGTGTGGCTTCCATTCTTGGAGCACATTTGGTGGAACTTGGTAGCTGTCATGAAGATACAGCCCGAGGAATCCTTTGTCTCCGCGGACCGTGAAGTCCAGCTGCTGATCCTGCGCGCCAAAAACGATTGACAAGTGCCTAATCTTGGGCATGTTTTGTACAGCGAGTCCAACACCGCTGTAATTTTCGTTGGAATAGCTTGCGACGAGGACTTTTTTCCCAGTGGCAAGATCATCGAAGCGGAGATTGTCACCTGAAGGTGTGTAGAGCGGAAGCCTTTCTAGCTGTAGGATCTAGTTGCGGCTAGAATTGGATAGAACGCGATCCGGCAAGAGACTGATGGAAGAATTTGGGGAGGAGGGGGAGGGGGGATGTCCAGATACCTACTCAGGCGGGTGACAAAATTCCCCGCACACCGAATTTAGCCAAGGTGCTGCCCTTCACATGGAACTGGCGGCAGTGCACAGACCTGCTATCTCCTCTTCTATCTCGTCATGCAGTTGAACAGCAGTGTCTCGAAGAACAGACATATCGGCACTGGTTCGGAGACCGAGGTCTGGGGGAGTGATGGTGGTTACTCCTGGGGGGGGGGGGGGGGGGCTCATAATGAGAGATCCTAGAATGAGCGTAAGGCTGCCGTTGGCGAAGCTTTCTCGTAGTATCTGCTGCATACTCTCTGTTATCATACTTCCTTAGTTGGGGCTGGTCCAAATCCTGACGCTGCAGCTTGTAGCTAGTCGAGCAGTTGACCCGCGACGTGTGGAGCCTTGGATTTTGCGTCGCTGACCGATGCTATGGTCCTGGGAACTGGCCCTGGATTAGCTAGCGGCGGCTCGTGGACAAAATTTCTGGAGATATAGTGACTAGGGTTCCTACGCGCAGCTCGTTGTTGACAGACTTCATCGACAAGTCCCGTCGTCCTATCGGCTATAGGAGGCTACTGTGGTCCAGCCCCGGGCCATTGTGTATCTCTAGCTTGCAGCCCTTGATGCGGTTGGTCTGCATGATTTTGAGATATGCGGACAGTGCTCTGCGGATCAGGCTGGGTGTTTGACACTGAGCTTGCGCGAAGATAAGGCTCGTATGGGATAAATTAAAGGGACTGGGTTAGGGACTTTGGCCCGCATCGATAGAGGACTCGATTCTGCGCATTCTTCGTTTTTTTCCTAGTTGCAGAATTGGCATACTTCCTGGCCCACTGCTGCTGGGCATCATTTGTCCTAGCGACGCACTTTCTTGTGGTTCTGTCGACGCGATGATTGTGTTACCGGAATCACGCCATAATGACGCCGAAACTAGCGTGTCCTGGAATCTGATCTTGCGCCTCAACATACTACTCAATAGTCCTGTTTGTTGTTAGCCTGCCAACTCGTGGTTCAGACTCTTAGCTATGCATCTGTCGTTGTGATTTTGAGGGTGAAGCAACTGCATAGTACATGATTGCTACGTAATGGTGCCGGCGACTATCTTCCGGACGAGTATCTACTCTGCCCGTTCCCTGAATTGTAATACGTTGAGCCCTGTTTACATCAGCACTACTGCTAACAGTGTAACGCAGGCAGATAGCTCACGTTGGGGTTGCTGTAATAATACGACCCGTTGCTATTAGAGTAATGATAGGAGTTTTGGTTTGAAGCACTAGAGCCATAGTCGCGAGAGCAGTAGTGGTTGCCCTGGAATACCGCACGAGTGAGATGCCTTGAAAAGCTCTGTGAGGGGATCATGCCCTTACCTGGCTGTTCGTACCAGAGCTGGTTGTCGTGTAGCTGCCTCCGCCGGAGCTCGACTGAGAACCACCCGAAGTCGACGATCCTTTCGTCATGATGAGAGCTGATCGCAAGAGCAGATATGCTGTAAAAGGGACTTGCAGTAGCTATAGAGAGCTTGGAGTTTGATATTGCAAGTGAATCAACGCGGGGTCAGCAGATATACCTACCACTGGAGGATCGGTCCGATTTGCCCCGCCCAGCTGTACCGTGTCCGTGCGCGCAATGCGCGGATTCGCGCAATGTGTCACGGGTATATACTGTTCAGCTCCCAGTACCTGCTTGTTACGATCAAAGGGCAACCCGCAACAACACTGAACGAACAGGACTACGCAACGATACGAGAGGAGCCGAGGGATTATAGTATCGATTGACCCGAGCAGTGAGGCCGCGTCGGCGATACTCAGTATGATCATCAATCTCAGTCAAGCAACTCGAGCAGTTAGGCCGCGTCAGTATACTCGGTACGATCAGTATACTTAGTACCGAGCGATCTGAGCAATCCTCCTGCTCAAGTATATAGCAAGTCGACACGCTGCCCTTATGGCATCTCATCCCTTGTTTGCTGCAGTTGTCTCGGTATCGTATCTAGTTGTGAGCCTTGTCGTGGCGTTCCGAATCCGTGGTCGTAACAGAATCACCGCAATGCGGTTGCTGGACCTCTGTGATTGCCCTTGGACCTAAGAACGTTTGAAAAAATACTGTGCCTAGTAAGCCATGTCAATGGGGGCAACAATAGCAGACATCTGTCGATCGACTAGGTCTGCCGTCCAGAGCTTTGTAGGCAAGGAGCGTGTCTTTGCCCGTGTACCAGCCCTTCGCCTAAGGTTGCTAACAGCACATCCATACATTGTAGAGCAAGCAGTTGTGTACTTTGCGATCGCGACGTGTCTAACGATACCTCTCTACAATAGTTCACTTTACTCACTATGCCAATAGCTTGTGCTGTAAGGCTGCTTGCCTGTCTTGCTGCATAAAGTCGTTACGTCGCAACCCACCACAGTGATGCCGACAGTCAATGCGCAAGCAGTTCGTTGTAGCCAGCTTCGTCCAATCTAATCTTGCCGTTTTCCTAATATGACCGCGACGAGTCTTCGCGGACAAGCAGAATCATGACCTAGACGACCCACGTCGTGCAGCAGTTGTGCACCCACATCTGCCTGCCCTTTGTCATTGTGTCTTGTGTATGTGATGGTCGGCTTGATCGTGGTACTCGGACGTTCTGCAAAGCCGATCGTGACGTGGCAATTTAGTGGAAGGTCGGTCGGCCGATCGTCAGGACATTGGGACGAAGCTTGGCGGGCTATTATGGTTTGCAAAACACCGGCCTCACCCCGTGACTTGCGGGGTGTTCCGCGCACAGATGTTTTTACTATGGAAATATCAGATTTTTGAGAATCAAGAGCAATTGCACAGTACAGCATTTGTTGAAGCTATTTATTTACATATAATTAAGCTATCACAATTATTCCTTTAGTGTTGTAGCTGTTGCAATGACCCAGTCCAGTCACCACAAGCTGTCTCCTCAAGTTTTGCAGGCAGTTCTTGATTGCATCAAAGCCGGAGTCAACAACACACAAATATACTTCCAGACAGGCGTAGATAGAAGATGTACATGGCAGAAGCAACTGAATATGGCATACTGGGGTCAGCCATACGCACCAACTTGCGTGAAGACTGGATGGCCATCTTTGCTGCAGAATCAACACTGGACGCTGCTGCGCGAGTACTTGGCTGGTGTCACAAAGATGCTACAAGTAGGCCCTTTAGGACTCGCTAGGAGTCTAAATCAATTACTACGTACGGTATCTAAGTAGGTACAAGACATTGTGTACCGAACAGAACTCTACC